>NC_052047.1:80285435-80517603 GCF_903992535.2 Arvicola amphibius
ATTCCCTTTCCCATTCCCTTTCCTTACCTCAACTCGTCCTGCTAAGGCATCTTTACTTATTCGTTCGGTTTTGGTGATCCTATGACATTAGGATTGCTCTCAGCAGCTCAGCAGGGGGTTGTTTACAGGAGTACCTTTGCAGTATAGCACTGGAGTTAATGTCTCCTTCGCCAGGCATCCATTAACACCTGGGTAGGGAGTCTTACCTGAAGAAGTATCTGGGTGATTTTGATTGATGTGGGAAGACCTATCCCAACTGTGGGCTACACATCTGGTAGCAGCCCAGGTACAAAGGGCATAGCAGAAGAAAGATCATCTTGCCCTTTGCTGGCTTGGGTTCCCTCTTGCCATTAAATTGATTTATGCTGTCACTGCTGGTTATCCCTTCACTGATATCAGAGCCAGTGTTTTCAGGCGTCCATCATGGATTACAGACCAGTGGCTCTCCAGTAACCCTCCAGATTTCCGGTGCTAGACTGGGATTGCTGAAACACCCAGTCTTGTGGCCTGAACTACCGACAGACTCTTCTCCAGTAAAGACAGCCAGCATGGCACTATTTGGACAGAGAAGACACTCCAGTCTCAAGGACTGAGTCCCTACTGGGTTCTCAACTCTCAGGTGTGATTCTGCTATTGTTACTATTTTAAAGTAGAATCAATATAGTTATATGTACATATACATATGACATATTCATTTTTATGGATGTATGTTCTGCTCCTCTAAGAGAATATTGACTAATAAAGAGAATATGAGGAGGAATCTTGACACTTGTTATGCATCTTCTTAATATGATTCATTTTGATTACTTTTGTTAAGTTATATTTAAACTATCTTAGACAGAAAGTTTATTCTACTACTGTGGAAGAACAAAGGGGTGGAAAAATCCTAAGAGTTGTTAAGACTAAGTACCAGATAATTTCCGATGGGTTAGTATGGGGATTTTCACTGTCATAAGCTTTCCCAGGCCCACCTTTTCATGTCTCAGGCTGCAGGAAATATACCTCGGGAACATTATGAAACATAACATTTGACTCCCTGTGAGGCTGGCTCACACTGAAAACAACACATATTCTGTTTATACTAGAGACAATCAACAAGAACAGCTTGCCCCTTCATCGGTTCAATCTATTAGCAGACAGCCCTTGCTAACATAGCTTAGGCTTCATGTCACACAGCCAAGGGCCTTCTGAAATCACAGTGTCCCAAGTCACAAGGGAACCATTGGTAAGATCTTTCACTTTAAGCAACTTCTTAATTGGACATTTTACTGCTGCCTAGGTTTTCCTCTCCTGTTTTAAAAACTGAACTCACTTTCCCAATTCGGTTTTGCACGCCACCTTTAACTACTAGGTTCCCTTCCACATCCAGCTTTGTTTACTGTTCAGTGTATGTATTAGTTTCTTTGCCTTGGGGCTTTGGTTGTATAAGTAAAGGTTTCAAAACCTTTACACAATTGTTTTTCTGACCCCAGTAGAGCCCTAAGAATATTCTGCCTAGCTGGAAAACTCAGGGTATTGTAAGTGTCACATAATGGTTTTCTGCTTGGGGACTTTGCCTTTCAGTTCTAGGTGAAGAAAACCAATTAATATCCAAAGTCAATTTTATCTCAACTAGGTTAAAATGGATTTTCCAGTGTACTTTAAAGACAAGCAAAACGTTCAGCCCACCACAAAAGTATAGTTGTCTATTGGCACTCATTGTAATACACTCTTATGCACAGTGTGATTTGCAGATAGCCAGTATAATTTGCTACTGTTTTGTGTTTGCATAAAGGTGAGCAACAAATAATTCTGACTATGAGGGGCCACACCTGATGCTTTCTTATGCTTGACTGACTTATAAATCCTACACTCATGAAACAATTGGCAACTTACACCTTCTGCGGGTGTGGGTTTGCAGTCAAAGTGAGAAAAGCATTTGCTGCGTTGACCTTCTAAAAATCTTCGTTTTCAGTCTGTAAACTACAATTTGTCTGAGAATAATTAACCACACAAAGGTGTGGTCAAGTGTTAACATTGTTATAGAGGATAATTATTGAGAAACAGTATGACCAATGTTATTATAGTCAGTTATTTTGCCAGTTTTCTCCTATATCTTACGCGCTCGACTCTAGAGCATATCGTCTTAGTATCTCTCGCTCGTCTCTCTCTCTCTGTATCTATCTCTCTTCTCTCTCTCTCTCTCTCTCTCTCTCTCTCTCTCTCTCTCTCTCTCTCACACACACACACACACATATAATCCTGGAAACTTTATAAATGTTAAAAACAATTCCTTTACAGAATCATTGTTTTTGTTGTTGTTGCTACTTTTCAAATTAGCCCAAGAGATCTTCATAGTGGAAATCCTTTGTCATGCGGTTCAAAAATTGTTTTAGGACTCGTTTTGATGAAAAATTGTCTCCCATATACCTTTTCTTTATTTTTATTCTCTGTGTTAGATATCAATTATTATTATTATTATTTGGATGGAAGAATGAATAGAATTAAAGTCACAAGCTCATCAAGGGTCAGGTTTACTGGTTGACTTGTACTGTGAGAGGTAGAGTATATATATATATATATATATATATATATATATATATATATACACTAGGGACACAAGATGCTTGGCACAATGATATAGCTGTTGTTATTTGCAGAAAGAGTTATAATTTTTGTTAGGTCAAGAAGCTCCCCATTCTTCAAACAATCTTTAAACCCAATTTCATGCAGCGGGCCACAAAAGGAGCTCTGCTGAACTTTGCTGTTTGCAAGTTGGAAAGTAATAACTTGCCCCATCTCTTCTGTAGGCGACGTGTGCTATGGGATAAAGGCAGCCCCTTCCCTCACAAGGGTTGTCTGATATTATACGAATAAGGTTAGAACCTTTAAAATGTAGCATTTAGTAATATTCTGGAAATAGCTTCTTCTTGATTCCTTTAAAGGTCACTGCATTTGCTTTCCAGACCTCATGTTAAGCTCAAGCCTCTACTAGTTGAAACTAAGAGCATACTTGGCTTCGCACCTTCAATTTTCCTAAGCATGCGAGTTAAAATGGTAGTTTTTCATGACACGCAAGGTGTGTGTGTGTATCTGTGTGTGTGCTCTAGTGAGTGTAAATACACACATGCATTGTCAACATCATCTTAATGGTACTTATAAATATGCACACTGATTTCCCAATCCAAAGTGGAGCCAGACATGTGTACGCACCCGTCCATTAGCTTTGGAGAGTGAAGTGGGGCGATAACAACAGGAAGAAAGTCTGGGGAGGAAGTGCTGAGTTATCTGTGCTTTCCCCTCCGTGCACCTGATCCAACTGAAGCATGCTCTGAGACTCCAGTTGTGCCCAGTCAGCACCAGCTTACAGCTCTGCTCATGTTTCACTAAAGGGACACATTTATTAACCTATTAGTACAATGCAAGAAAAAAGTCACCATGGTACTTCTATTGGAATTAATATTGGTTCAGTGTGTTGAAATTAGAAGATCATTCTTACTGATTGATGCAGATGAAGTGCAGTCTAGTGGAGTAAAAGAGATATAAAGTTTTCTTTCAGGGCTGGGAGATAACTCAGCAGTTAAGAGCACTTTGTTGCCCTTGCAAAGGGCCCAAGTCCAGTTCCCAGCATCACACCGAGTGGCTCATAACCATCTGTGTCTTAATTAGGGTTTCTATTACTGTGAAAAGGTATCATAACCATGGCATGTAACTGAGGTACAATTTCAGAGGTTCGGTTTATTATTATAATGATGGGGAATGTGGCAGTATGCAGGCCACGTTCTGGTGCTAGAGGAGTAGCTGAGAGTCCTGTCTTGCAGGCAAGGGGAAGTTGACTGAGACACTGGGCACATCCTGAGTATCCTGAACACAGGAAACCTCTAAGCCCACCCCCACAATGACACACTTCCTTCAAAGAGACCATACTTCAACAAAGCCACATTTTCTAAGAGTTCTACTCTATGAGGTTATGTGGGCTAATTACCTTCAAACCACCACAATCTGTTACTCCAGTATCTGGGGATTGCCCCCCCCCCCCCCCCCCATTCTCGCCTCTGCAGAAAGCTACACTGCACACATGTGGCAGAAATACATATGCTCAGGTCCACACACATACATATTAAATATATGGATAAATAAATCATTTTAAAAGACTTGTTTCACAATTGTTACCTCAAAAGAGTAACATAAGTTTGGTTGTTTTGGAATGTAAAAATATTTTTGCCTCTTCAGTATACAGTAAGTTGAATCCACAAAGCCACTATAAAAACTAGAAATGAAAGCCTTGCTTCTCATTCAGTGCTCAATTATTTACCATATTGCAACAGGAATTAGGCATGACTTGTCACTGAATGTGTTTTTCTTATTGACCCACTTAGAAAATACTGATTTTTTTCTCCAAATCTGGACAGAGAGGTTTGGTAACCTGAAACTTTTTCTTTTACTTAAAACCATATCAAATCATTATACTATAGTGCTATCTAACATGTTTATTGTATTGTTATACGTAGAGGATGCTTTAAACAAAGGTTTTTTATGAATCATATTTCATTTTTAGCAAAATCACCACTGTCACATACCAGCAGTGCTCAAGTGCTCCTCATACATATTGTCATCTTTAGCACAGACATTAATGTCATCTTCATGTTTATTGTCAGCTGTTATAATTCTTAGAAGTACACACGAATAAAATGAGTGCTGATATCTGCCTATGACTCCTCTATTTTAAAACTCTAATCCCAAATATGGTATCATCAGATGGGTTCTTGAGAAGCAGCTGGGTTGTAAGGTTAGAGGACTCATCTACTTCACTCGAGGGTAGAGTGCTCATCTGTAGTCTGTTAATGGAATAGTCTTTTTATATACTGTGAAGATGTGTCTTTGCTAAGGTGCCTTAAGATCAGCTTAATAAAAAAACTGACTGGAGAGTTTCCAGGTAGATGGTATAGGTAGAATAGCAAGACACAGAGGACACTGTAAAGAAGAAGGGTGAAGTCTGGGGAGTTGTGAGAGATGCAGAAGGAAGCAAGATGAAGGGCCATGTTGAAAGAAGGTACAGCATGTTGTAAAGGATAGATAAGAAATAAGAGTTAATTTAAAATTTAAGAGTTAGTTAGTAACAAGCATGAGCCATCAGCCAAGCATTTATACTTGATAATAAATTCCTGAATGGTTACTTGGGAGTAGATGCTAGGATACAGAGAAACTCTGCCTACAAATAGTGCCCAACATGGGATATCTACATCAACATAAGATCTTAGAAAACTTTTAAAAAGGTTCTAAACACACAAAAGACAGAGTCACATGTATCTTACTAATCTCATGTTTCTCATACTGGCTGTGGTACAGAGACACATCTCCCAGCTGCTGCTTGCTGATTTGAGCCACCAACATGAGCCTTGCCAGAATACCATGAGCTAAGCCTGATGGTGGGTTTAAGGTTTGCTCATGCATACAGAAAATAATAGAGATATACACTAAAGACATAACCAGACTCCCCCCCCCCAAAAAAATCCAAAGCCAAAACCAAAAGCTTCTAAATATAAATAAGTAACAGTATGTTTAGTAGTGTACATAGGCTTGTAGAAGAAAAGAAAAATGATAAAGATAATCATAAAAATAGTTAAGAAGAAAATAAGGTCTTTAGAGAAAGAATAAAGTAATATAAAGAAAGTAAATGGGGAGTTTGGATCTTGTATGTTTTAGTGTTGTCTTTGAATTTTTTGATTGCTGCTGAGACACATTAGATTATGAAAACTGCTATATTAAACCAATCTATATATTTAAGAAATATATTGACTTCAAAATGTAAGTCAAAGTGGTGTTGCTTTGGATGAGCAGTTATACTTTTACTTCTACAATACATGAGAAGGTACAGATTTATTCCAGATTGATTAGGCTCAGGTTTGATCTGGAAAGACCCCTAAAAATCTTGAGTACAGACATAAACAAATAAAGCCTAAAAAAGCCTACACAACACGTAATGATTATTTTAAATACTCAAACATAGAAAAATAGTCTTTGGTTAACTTGTGTAAAAATGTACAGTCTATAATTATATTAATACAAAAATGTATATTACCTTTAAAAGTTTATGTATTTTCAGAAGAAGAAGACCCTACACCAGTGACAACAGATGACTCCGATGATCCAACATCTCAAAAGGCTTCTATTATAGTCTCCTCAGAATTCTACATCCAAAACCGCTTCAAGGCTGCTGACTGATATGGTCCAACCTCAAAACCTACTTCAGTAAAGACTCAACAATTATCCTTTCTCAAAGTTCCCCCAAAGGTACCAACAGACAATAAGAAGTAGTATAGTGAATGATGCCCATAATCCCAAGAGATAGGATATGGATGGGTTTTGGTTATTTAATGGCTTATGAATTTAATGCCTTATAAATCATTTAAAAGGGGATGGTTGCAAGTTGTTAATGGTCACAGCAAAAAAAAAGCTAAATGAAAGAGTTAAATTCAAAGATTTTATTCTACAACAAAAAGGGGATATAATATAGGAATGAAAGGGAAAAGGTTTGATTATTGAATTTACTTTAATCCAAAAAAACCATTAATCTCAAAATATTTTACATTAATATGGATTTTGGTTTAAAGTTAATTTTGTCATACTGCATGCATGTTTCTACTCTTATTTGGGGTATTGTGCTTATTCAGCTTATTTTAAAATGTAATGCATAATTAAGAAATATAGATTAAGATAAGTAAGTCATTCATAGTAGTCAAACTTATGTTAATTATGTTTTCAAGGTCATACATAGATATACTTAGATAGATGGCCTTCAAATTCTTTAAAGATAAATAGAATTTGGCACTTAATATGGTTAATAACCTAAGGCTTTTTATGAGAGTGAGACATGTCTTCTCCTGAAAACAGAAATTTACTTATAAAGAAGATGATGGGCACCCAAGAACCTTTGTATGGAGTTTTCTTTCTTTATGGCAAAAACTAGCCATTTGGGGCAAGAAATTTCCCTTGCTTCTATTGCTGACAGTATACTATCCAAACTGGACTAGAAGGATTCACAAAAACAACAGCCAAACTTTGCCAAGATAAGGTAAGACAGTCATTCAAAATTCCCTGCTTCTCAGTAATGTCTATCTGATATACCAGGCCTATGGGACAAAGTTGGAGGCCCCAACCTTGCAGAAGAACTTTGGGTGACTATCCAGGCAGCCAGATGTATCTGTTGTTAGGTAACATTACACTCTTCTGAGATCTTTGAGGAAGTTAAAAGACTAAATAACTAAACTTATAGTTTTCCTTAGTTATAATAAAAAATAAATTAGATAAAAAATTTAGACTCACAAGGATAAGATAGGTAATAAAGTATTTTCTCTAATTTTGCCAAATATAAATGGACTGGATGTTGTAACTGCAATTCTTACTTGTTAACTATTTTTGTTAGTTTTACTATGCTAATGATAAAACCTTCTTTTTTAATTAGAAAAAAAGGGGGAATATTGTGGAGTAATATTTTTGCACACTGAGAAGATGTGTCCTTGACAAGGCACCCTCTGATTGGTTTAATAACAGAACTGACTGGACAGTAGCTAGGTAGGAGGTATAGGCAGAACATTCAGACACAGAGAATGCTAGAAATAAGGGCAGAGTCATACGAGATACAGAGAGGCATAAAATGAACGTGCCATGTTGAAAGAAGGTACCAAGATGTGGCAAATGGTAGATAAGAAACATGTGTTAATTTTAAATGTAAGAATTAGCTAGTAATAAGCCTGAGCTCTTGACCGAGCATTTATAATTAATAATACGTCTCTAAATGGTTATTTGGGAGCAACTTCTAGGACACAGATAAACTCTACTTACAGTGGCTCTAGGGAGTAGAATACTCAACTGTGGCTCTAGTTTCTTGTAAAGGATGCCCCCAAAACTATGTTTGCTCTTTCTGCAATGTGAGAACTCAGCAAGAAAGCACATTTGTGAACAACCTCTGGGCCCCTCCCAGAAAATGAATCTCTTGGTACCTTGATCTTTGATCTTCCAGGATCACATCTCTGTTGCTCCTAATCCCACATTTAAATTTTTTATTAGCATCCTAAACTATCCAAGTCATAGGAATATTAAAGTGAGTCATGTATGACAATAGGTATTAACTTGTCCACTAGAAAACCCTACCTAGACGTCGAGGCCTGAGTTCTAACGCCTTTTTCTCTGAGCATAGTCTCTCCTCTCATTTTCCCCATAGTATCTGCTATCTTACCAATATTTTGTGTGCAATTTGATTTTTAGCTTTTTTTAATATTTATTTATTTATTTATTTATTTATTTATTTATTTATTTATTATGTATACAATATTCTGTCTGTGTGTATGCCTGCACGCCAGAAGAGGGCACCAGACCCCATTAGAGATGGTTGTGAGCCACCATGTGGTTGCTGGGAATCGAACTCAGGACCTTTGGAAGAGCAGGCAATGCTCTTAACCTCTGAGCCATCTCTCCAGCCCCTTGATTTTTAGCTTTTATCCATTTTTTCAAACATGCATACTTTGATATTTAAACTGTAGCAACAGTTTTAAAGGCAAATATTCGTTTGTAATATCATTGTTTACAGTAGTGCATATGCTATTATTGCCTAGTATATTATGTGTTCAGTTAACCTTTATCAATAGATTACAATTTTGTAGTAAGTTGAAGAATTGGTTCCTGTATGATGTTGATTTAGCCATGATCAACTTGGTTGTAGAAACCATGTCATACTTACTTGACTATCTGACGGAGATGTGGTTGTTAGGGAGTAGGTTAGAATTTGTAATGACTAGAGAGGGTTCTTTAGAGAAAAAAGGAGACATGATCCAATTTGCAGTGTTAATCTGCAACTCATCTATATGCAGGCTTATTTACTCTGGTAAATAAAGTTGGGGAGAAATAGAAGAATGTAAAAGTGCACAAACATTTAACTCTTTGTAAACCAGCAAAGGAGTGAGTGTGCCATAAAGACACTGATGGTACTCGTGAACAGTAGTGAAAATTAGAGTTCAGACTTTGCAGCATATCTGCACAGCTATGGCAAAGATAAGAATGAAGAAATACTACAAAGCAGAGTGAAGAAAACGGAGAGATTCTTTTGAGATCATTTCAGCCTGCTTTGTGCATGTGCATCTCAGGAGTGTGAGATAAGGTATGTTGACCAAAGAACAGCAAAGCCAGACTCAGAAAGACAAAGACATATTTTCTCTCATATACAAGCCTCAGGTTTGTGTATGTGTCCATGCATGTGTGTGTGTGTGTGTGTGTGTGTGTGTGTGTGTGATGAAATTCCAAGGGACATCACTGAGAAGGGAAGGAGCATTCTAAAGTTGGGAGAGAGGTTTTAGAGTACAAAAGCTATGGAAGAAAAAGCACCTTTGTTGCGGGGAAGCTACAGGAGAGAGGCAGGGCTTAGGTGAGCAATTGTATATGAGAACAAATAAGAATAAATATGTAATGAAGACTCATTACTGTGGCCAATTGTTTTGTTTATAATAATGCAGAAATAGGTCTATAATGTTTGCCAATAACAGAACACTGTGAACCAATGTACAGGCAAATTTCTTTGTTTAAAGTGGAAAAGTGAGCTTGTATTAGGTTGAAAAAAAATGCCTGGCATAATCAATTCAATTGACTTGGATGGTTTCCTTGTTAAAAATTTGGGAGAGCCTGGAACAGCTTAGAACTTCCTAAGCATGTTTGAATATAGGTATATAAGACATGGAGAACTATATAATACATCTTATTGACTTATGACTCAAATGGACACCAGCTCCTGGATCTGATGATGTTTCTAGATTTAGCTCCCACAAGGATAGAACCGCCACCATCTAGACTTTAACAGTTCTGTATGGTACATCTCCTAGTTTCAGCAGAAGCCTTGTGTACAACTGTTGTTCTCAAGCTAAAAGAGAATCTGAAGAATTGTGAGTGAAATGTAATATTTGGGTGTCATTTGTAATCTAATTCAAACAACAATTTTAAACACATTTAAAATTTATAACATTTTAAAAGACAATTGCTCGTGTAAACCAGGACTATAGATTATTATTTCTTGAATATTATTAATTTTAAGCTGTGATAATTTTAGGCTATATTTTTATGAGTCATTACAGTTTAGGGATAAGTAGTAAAATGCTTGCATTTGAAATGATAGTGTGTAATTTGATTCAAAATACACGAGGAAGGCATGGCTAAAGCCAAATGTTCATGCGTAAACTGAGTGCTGGCTGTTTGATAATTCACTATACTACTCTGTGCTTAAAAATCTGTACTGCAAATGAAAAAAAAATGTTAAATGAAGCCTGTGTACTAAGCATTTCATTTGCTCAAAGGAGGAAGTACAACTGCAATCTGGACACAGACCACCCTGCTCTGAGCACAGGAGTCTTTCAGTTAAGTCCCACGGCCCACAGCAATTTCCAAAGTCAATACACAGGGAGGCCAAACTTCGGCGTTTTTCTTGGTAAACAGTTTAGTTACTTGAAGGCCGAGCGGTGGCTGAAACAGCGATAAAATGGCTCCTACCTGTTGGAAGCTGGCAATTTACTCTGAGAAGTCTTAGCGTAAAAATCTAATTTCAACCCATATTTCTCAGAGGCTAAATTTTATTCCATTTCCTATTCACAAGGCTCCATCATTAGCATATTAAGCTAATGAGTGAATCAATTATTTAAAACTGGCAATATTTTTATTATGCCTAATTAAGTGTTTAATCAGAACATTGTGGCCTGTAAGCCTTTGTAAACACTGTTTTCCAGAAGACAATTGAAATGGCTGCCTGGATCTTTCCTAACAGTATCTCACACTGGGGTAACTAAACAGGAAACCGGAGGCCTACCATGGCTGGGAACAAGCCACAAAGAAGACAGACACTGGCACCAAGTCTGGCCCACTATAGTGGGTGAAAAGAGTATATTCCTTTGATAGACAGTGGACCATGAAGATGGGTAACCACCATTCCAGCTTGGAGACATTGGTCTCTAGTGAACAACAAAATAGAGATTTAGCAGGTACAGTACTACTTAATTATTTTCTAAATTCTTCTAAAGTATCTAGCAATATAATTGAAGCTTTAAATCATCAGTTACATCAATATTTATAAAATACTTCAAAGATCATCTGAAAATTAAATAATAATTATGCTATGATTTAGTGCAAGTTGTTGATGATAGGAATACATACTAAGCATATTTTCTCATATTTGATGTGTACCAAGTTCATTTCTGTTAAGCGATCATAAGGCCAAACCATCCTAATGCCTAACCAGGTCAAAACTGAGTCAGTGTTAATCAGTCATCCCAGGAAATAGCCAAGAGCCATTCAAAGAAACAGAAAGCAAACAAAAAAGAGGTTAAATTAGATATTTGTTTGTAAATGCAGTGAATATTAAATTCACTTACTCATCAGAAACCATTGTCATCATCAGTGGGGGGTATAGAGAATAAGGATACATGCATGAGCCTTTCTCTCTCAAACTAGGAATAGACAGATTGGAAACCTCAGTGTTCTGAGATAAACAATAAGATGAAAGAACATTTTTAATATATAATAACACACAGGAAAACATGGGCTAGAGAAGTTTACACAAAGACACACACACACGTGCATGCACACACACACGTGCACCTGAGTACAGTCAGAAATAAAGCAAAGTAAAAAGTAAAGAGCACAGCAGAAGATAGGAATGACCTTTCCCTGCAGAGAAAAAAAAAAAAACACCCAAGTGGCCCACTTATCTCACTGAAAAGATATGGGATAAGCTGCTTTTAAATTTTTCAGTTTTAAAAATGTAGAGACAAGGCAAGCCTCAAACTAGACAAAACCAGTGTAGGTTAAAAGCCCAGCCAAAGAAACCAATCCTTGAGGATGAAATCAAGCAGTCTGAACTTGATTTCATGAACCCAGAGTCAGTGAAAAAAATATACACCCTGGATTTGAAACCTGAGCCAGTGAAAGATATATTTTTACCCCTGAACCCAGAACCTAAGAAAAAGACCTGACTCTGAAATGAGAGCCAAAGAAACACTTTGTCCCTAGAACAAGAGCCAGTGAAAGAAATGCTTTAGCCCTGAACTCAGAACCAAAGAAAAACACCCTGACGTTGAAACCAGAGCCAAAGAAACACAAGTTTGGCTCTAGAATCAGAGCCAGTGAAAGAAATATACCCTGGCTATAAAATTAGAGCCAAAAGACTAAAAAGGACCAGTGAAAGAAACAAAGTTTGACCCTGAAGTCAGAGCCATCTCTGCCCCTGACCAACAAAACTAACCTGATGTGGGAGTCCCCTCTGTGTGTTGTGATTACCGTTAATGAATAAAGAAACTGCTTTGGACCTATAGCAAGGCAGAACTTAGGTAGGCAGGGAAAACTAGGCTGAATGCTGGGAGAAAGAAGGGCAGAGTCAGAGAGACGCCATGGAGCTGCTCGGAGATAGACGTGCTGAAACTTTGCTGGTAGGCCACAACCTTGTGGTGATACACAGATTAATAGAAATGGGTTAAATTAATATAAGAGTTATCCAATGAGAAGCTAGAGCTAATAGACCAAGCAGTGTTTTAATTAATACAGTTTTTGTGTGATTATTTGTGTAGTGTGGAGCTGCGGGCCGCGTTCCCGCCGTCCAGCTCCCAGCCACCGGCTAGCTTATGCCCCAAAATAACGACACACAAATTGTATTCTTTTAAATACTGCCTGGCCCATTATTTTCTGCCTCTTACTCACATCTTGACTAACCCATATCTAATAATCTGTGTAGGACCACGAAGTGGTGCCTTACCGTTTAGTTTTTAGCATACGTCCCTCTTGGGCTGGAGCTTCATCGCATCTGGCCTCTCTCTGAGGAGAGGCACGGCAGTCTGCCTAACTTAGGAGAGGCGTGGAATCTTACTGATCCTTCTACCTCACTTCCTCTTCCTGTTCTGTCTACTCCACCCACCTAAGGGGCGGTCTATCAAATGGGCCAGGCAGTTTCTTTATTAGCCAATGAAATCAACTCAAACAGAAGACTCTCCCACATCATTTCCCCTTTTTCTGTTTAAACAATAAAAGAAAGGCTTTAACTTTAACATAGTAAAATTACATATAACAAAATAGTTATCAAGTAAGAATTAGTTACAATATTATATCCATTTTATCTTTTATCATAACAAAGGAAGACTATATCCATTCTTCAACTCCATCAAAGACTCCAGAAGGATATAATATTACCTAAGTAAATAAGAAATAAGCAACTTACAAAACTCTAGAAATGACAGAGACATCTCGCTGCCTGGACAGTCACCCAAAGTTCCTTTGTACTGTTGGGGCATCCATCTTCAGCCTTCAGGGCCATAGTATCCAGAGACATTTCCATGAAGCAGGAAATTTCAAAGGCAGTTCATTCAGTATCTACTGTGTCCTGCAGAATGTCTCACAGACTCTTTCATGAGTCAGGAACCCCAAAGAATCATCTCACATTTAGGCAAGTTCAGCAGTCCTCTCTGTGGGTTCTCTGTGTCCAGTTTATGCAACAGTCCAAGCAAGAGCAGTTTCTTGCCCAATGGCTATCAAACTCCATAAGGAGCCTCTTTGATGCCCATCATCTTCTTGAAATAGATGGTGCTGCCAGGAGCAGGCAAGTCTCATTATCATGAAAAGCCCTAAGTTATTAAAACATTTAAGTGGAATATTCTGTAGTCTTTGAAAGATATTAGGAATGCCTATCTAACTAAAATATATCTCTATATATCTAGAAAATCTAACTAACATGACTATAAGCTTTACTATTATTGACTATCCATTAACAACCTATATACATTACATTTTTAAAATGAACTACACAATCACAGTACCTTAATCAGTATCAGAAATACATATACATAAAACAAAATTGACCTTAAATTTAAATCACTAAAGCAAAATCCATATCAATGTAAATTATTCATATCTATATCATATCCCCCTTTAAATGTAAAAGAACACTTATAAACAATATTTGGGAATATGGGCACAGTTATTTCTCTCCAAACTGCTTCATGCTGAATGGGGGCGCTGTTAATCAGATCTTTCATGGTGTAACCTGTGTGCCAGGTTCATCTCAGTCATCAGTTGGGTGAAGTAATTTTCTGAAGGTGTTCACAGCAACCTTTCAGGAGGGCGTGGTCTATCATACCATATTGGGATAGAAGCAATCCATAGGGTCTCATTTTCTGTAAAAATAAAATAATCTCTTTTCCAAAGTATCATATCCTTAGATCCAAATTCTGAAGTCAAAGTATTTTCAAAATATCTATCTTGGATTAGTTCAGCAGCATTTATAAACAAATATCTTTTAGCAGCTGTTGCTCCTTCCTCAGCATTCAAACAATTCAAAGAGAGCATAATAGCATACAGTATCAAGGTTCTCCGTGTATTTTCCATCTTTGTGCAGTTTTGTTTTAACCTCTATTTCGTTTATTTTTACTTTTACTTTTTGAGACAGGTTCTCTGTAATCTTTGTCCTGGAATAACTCTGTAGACCAGGCTGTCCTTGAACTCTCAGAGATCCACTTGCCTCTGCTTCCCAAGTGCTGGGATTAAAGGCGTATGCTACCACACCTTGAACTCACAGAGATCTGTCTGTCTCTGCCTCCCAGGCATTGGGATTAAAGGTGTGTGCTGCCACACCTTGAAGTCACAGAGGTCAATCTACCTCTGCCTCCCAAGTGTTGGGATTAAAGGTATGTACCACCACACCAAACTACTTCCTTTTTTTTTTTTTACTTTTAAGAACTTTAACCTTTAGCCTGCATATATTTTTAACACAGTGTAAACCACTTAGACATTTTCTTCAACTTTGAATTTTTCTTTTACTGTATATCTCTCTTTCTGACTACATGAGTCTTTACTTTACCAAACAATATCAGTAGGACTAAAGCCGTGACTTTGGCGGCTAGATCCAGCCCATTCCCTAGCTTTCCAGCCTCATGGCAGAGGTACCACAACTCTTTGGCAGTTCAAGGTCCCTGCCAGCAAGCAAGCTGCAACAGTGTTAAACAACACTCAAAAACTCCATAGTCAGAACCGCCTGCTTGAAAGAGCCAGAGTTTGCCCTGGCAGGATGGCTCAGAAAGCCGGCATTTTAAAATGACACAGCTTTTTTCCTGCTATGGCTGAAAACCGAAAAGCATGTAGTTAATTTTCATCAACAACATTTAAGTGTTTCGTAGCCGAACCTCTTAAAGGAGCTGCAATGTTTTGCAGCTGAAGCTGAGTCAGGAAGCCTCTCTTAGATGAGAGTGCTTGCTTGCCAGACCCGAAAAATAGAGCTTTACTCTATTCTTTCCCAAGCTTTCTCAAGCTTTCTGTGGATTCGGTTATCCACGTGGGCGCCATTCTGTAGTGTGGAGCTGCGGGCCGCGTTCCCGCCGTCCAGCTCCCAGCCACCGGCTAGCTTATGCCCCAAAATAACAACACACAAATTGTATTCTTTTAAATACTGCCTGGCCCATTATTTTCTGCCTCTTACTCACATCTTGACTAACCCATATCTAATAATCTGTGTAGGACCACGAAGTGGTGCCTTACCGTTTAGTTTTTAGCATACGTCCCTCTTGGGCTGGAGCTTCATCGCATCTGGCCTCTCTCTGAGGAGAGGCACGGCAGTCTGCCTAACTTAGGAGAGGCGTGGAATCTTACTGATCCTTCTACCTCACTTCCTCTTCCTGTTCTGTCTACTCCACCCACCTAAGGGGCGGTCTATCAAATGGGCCAGGCAGTTTCTTTATTAGCCAATGAAATCAACTCAAACAGAAGACTCTCCCACATCATATTTGGGTTCTGGGCTGCCAGGACCAAGAAGTGGCTCCTCTACACTAACCAATCCCTAAGCAGGAAAGCTAAACAATCCCTGAGCAGAAAATTTTCTCCCTGGGAAACTCCACCACTAAGAAGCCCTATATAAACCCCTCTGCCTGTTCATTTGGGGGCTATGCTTTCCTATGCTGGGAGAGGCAGCCACTCTCCTGAACTCCTTTCCAAATAAATCTCTTTCTCAAAAGAGTCTTGGGTGAAGATCTTCATTCTCTGGTGCAGAATAGAAGAACCTTGCTGAGATGCCCCTAAGGGGACTCAGCAGGAAAAAAAAAAAAAAAAAAAAAAAACAACCTTGCTGAGATGTTCCCTTAGGAGGATTGAGCAAGGCTGAACAGAAAAAAGTAACAACTTTACACCTGAGCAGGAGATGGCAGGGTTTTCCCCTTTAGCAGAGTGTAGCAGAAGTAACATCTTGGACACAGCAGAAGCAAATATCTCTGCTAGTTTTTTCCCTTAGGGGAACAGAGCAGAACTCATCTGTAAAGGCTCTCTCTAGGAGAGAAGCAGGATTGTATATCCTGGGGGGAGAACCATCCCCCATTGCACCCCATCTTCAGGTATCGCCTGACTTCCTGACAAGCCAGAATACCTTTCCCTCAATGGTTGAACAGTCCTACTGTGGCTTCAGCCTCCCTACATCCAGATCTGTCCGGTTATGTCTCTAGCATAGCCTGACTTCCTGACAGGTCGGGATACCTTTTTCTTCTAGAGCTGAGCTGTTCTATTGCTGCTCTAGGTATGGTCTGTCTTCCGGATAAGTTAGGATATCTTTGAAGCTCCAGGGCTGTGACATTCATACTTACTTACAACCATGAACTTGAGTTTCCACCTAACAGACCCATTTGGAGGGAAGGGTTCATCCCAGTGCAGACACCTGACATTGTGGAGAGGCCGGGATGACAACCACAGGACTACAGTGGGTACCAGAGTCTCCCTACAGTGTGAAAGTGCACTAAAAACAATCATACGCCATCTCTGTGCCTTTCTTCAAGAGACTGTAAGGAAAGAATCTTAGTTTGAAATCGAGGACAAAGTTCACCTGGAGAAATAATTAATGGAGAAACCACAAAACCTTAGAATCATGAGTGGACACAATAACATGATCCAAAACTAAATCAAATTGCAAAGATATAATGTTGGTTTAAAGGAGTTCCAGGTTGCTATGCTTGCAGGCTTCTTTTCTGGTGAAGGCAAGCACAATAGCTGCTAGGGAGCTTGCCTTTAACACACAGGGTACAATATAGGAAGAAATACGGAGCCACGAGTGAATTCCAGAAGAAGTGAAATTTAACTTAAACAGATAACAAATGCTTCCTACATCAGAATTATTTAAAACCATAGTTTCTTTAAATACAGCAAAATTTGGTGGTATATTTGAGGAACAGAAAAAAAAAACTTACTGATTTGAAATATTAAAGTTTCTAGTAATTAATAATAAACCACCAAGATTACAGTCTTAACTAGGTGGTTTTAACTAACCACATGTGCCAAAAAATATGTGCTTAGGATGAAGTATGGAAAAAGGAACAAAGATGTAGAAAACAGAGAAGACTGAGAAATGGATCCATTGATATACACCCAGAAGAAGACAGAGAAATCATGGGACAGTTAAAACCCCAGTGATCGCTTCCGAAGATGTTTTCTACTTTCATTGGTTAATAGAGTGGCACATTTCTAGGCTACAGCCAGTGGGCATAAAGATTATGTGCGCCCTGTCTAGGACCCATTCAAAAACCCTGTGTGTTCCTCCACATGTTTTGCCCATCAAGGCTAGTTTGTAGGATATAGCTTTAGAAAGCTGTGTCCCATCAACTGGCTTTCTTTCGCTTTAAAATTTTATTTCTTATGAATTATGCAACTTAACATACAGAGAAAAAAGTTTCATTATGGCATTTCCATGCATATGTATCATTACACCTGTTCAAATTCATCCTTTTTCCCATTGTCATTCCTTGTGCCATTGCCTACCTTGACTGATTTCATTTCATTTCTTTCTCCTTTTCCCACACTCCTTAAGATATTTTCTGTCACTCTCATGACACCATTTTTAATTTCAAGATTTATACACACACAGGTATACACACACACGCACACACACACACACACACACACACACACACCATATACACAATTTTAAAAGTAGATTCCTCATATAAAAGAAAATGTGGTATTCATCTTTCTGAGGTTGTCTTTCATTACATAATAATGATTTCCACTTCCATTTATTTTTTTGGAAACCTTTTCAAGATTTCAATTTTCTTTATGGATGAATAAAATTTTATTGTGTATCACATTTTCTCTATCCATTCGTTTGCTGGGTGACATATGCTTGTTCCATTTCCTGGATATTATGAATAAGTGCAGTAATAAACAGAATTTTAAGTGCTTCTTTGACATGTTGACTTAGAATCCTTTGCATATAACCATATATATATAAATGTAAGCATACACTCATATATATATGAATATATGTCCAAATACAGTCCTCTGAGTCCATTTAGTGTCATTTAGTGCGCATATGTACCCTGATAGCAGGCATTTCCCTGATGAGTAAGGACTTGAATACTTTTTCAAGTGTTTATTGATCATTATTTTTTCTTTTGAGAATTGCCTATTCAATAAATTATCCCCTTTGCTCATTAGATTACGTCTTTTGTGGTATTTACTTTTACAACTCCATGTGTGTGTTTTGTATCTTAGTCTCTCTCCTATTTGATGTGTAGAGGGCCAGGATTTTTTCCGTCTCTGTATGCCTTGCTCCCCTCTGGTGAGAACTGCCTTTATTGTAAGAAACTTTTCAGTTTTGCATAATCCCAGTTGTCAGTCCCCCAGATTATTTTCTGTGCTATCATACTTTTTTTCCCTGAAATTTCTTGTTTAAGTCTATATCTTTGTTGCTGTGGTGGGTCCTTCCTTCCTTCCTTCCTTCCTTCCTTCCTTCCTTCCTTCCTTCCTTCCTTCCTTCTTTCCTTCCTTTCTTCTTCCTTCCTTCCTTTCTTCTTCCTTACTTCCTTTCTTTGTTTTATTTTTTGTTCTTTTGAAACAGGGGCTCTCTGTGTAGTACTGGTTGTCCTGGAACTCACTCTGTAACTCAAACTCTCAGACTCAGAAATCTGTCTGCCATTGCTTCCCCAGTGCTGAGATTAAATGTGTGCACCACCATCACCCAGAGAGGTTTTGTTTATTTATCACAGGTTTTGCTCCGTTTTCAGTTGACTTTTGTGTAGGATGATAGGTACACATCTACCTTCATTTGTCAACATGTAAAATTAAGTTTTCCCCGCACCATTAATTAAGATGCTCTTCTTTTCTCAGTGCAAGCTTTTAACACCTTTGTCCAAATTAGATGCCTGTAGCTGTGTGGATTTATTTCTGGGGCCTATGTTATAGTCCATTATTTTATATGATTATTTTAATTTTCATATTTTCTCTAAGGCTTGATTTGTGTCTCAATGTTTGGACAGTTTTGGAGGAAGTTCCATGGGGTACTAAGGAGACTGTGTCACTTTGGTATTTGGGTGGAATATGATTAGATTCTGCGAGGTTTATTTGACTTATGATGCCCTCGGCTCCAGTGTTTCTGAGTTTAGTTCTTGTTCAGGTGACCTGCTACTGGTGAGTATTGGGTATTGAAGTCACTTACTAGCACTGCTTGGGGGGTTAATCTGTTGTGCCACATAGTGAATATTTTAATAAAATTTGGAGTGTTACATGAGTATAGTTTTAGAATTATAATACACTCCTGGTGTATTGTTTTGTTGAGGAGTATGAAGCAATCTTCCTCATTGTTTTTGACTGGTTTGCAGTCCCTTTTGTCAAATATTTAAATAGCTAAATCTGCTTCATTTTTAGTACTCCATTTGCTGGAAGTACCTTTTATTTTCGTTTTACCCTAAGTTAGCTCTTATTATTAATAGCAAGCTACGTTTCTTGGGGGCATTAAAAGATGAATCTTTTTTTCTGATCCAATCTCCTGGTCTGTCTTTTTATTTGAGAAATAGATATTATTAATAATCAAACTTATTTACAATGTTTTAATTCCTGCCATTCGTTGATTTTTGTTGTTTGGTTGGTTGGTTTTGGTTTTTTGAGACAGGGTTTCTCTGTGTGGCTCTGGCTGTGTTGGAATGAACTCTGTAGACCAGACTGACTTCAAACTCACAGAGATCTGTCTGCCTCTGCCTTCATGAGTGCTGGGATTAGAGGTGTGCACTACCATCACCCAGCCATTTGTTGATTCTGTGTTGTTATATTTGACCTCTTTTTACTGATTTGCTGTAATCATTAATGTATTCCCTGTGATCTTTTTATTATGTTTGTGCTTCTCTTAAGAGTAAAATGTTCCTTCAAGTATGCTGTGTAGAGCTGGCTTGGTGGTTTTAAACTAATCTACTTTATTTCTCTTTTACAACTAGCAGATAGTTTTTTTTGGGGGGGGGGTATAATGGTCTTGGTTGACAGTTGTGATCTTTCATATTTTGCAATATACCTTTCCAGGTCCTTCAGCTTTCAAGAATTTCTGAATGATCAGGTGTTAGTCTAATGGGCTTGCCTCTATAAGTGACTTAACCTCCCTCTCTTGCAGAGTTCAATGCCCTTTTATTATTCTGTGCTTTTAATAATTTGACTATAATACACTGTTTCAAGTTTCTTTCCTGGAGTTCCATATGCTTCTTGTGCCCGATGGGCATTTCTTTATCCACATGTAGAAACATTTCTTCTCCTATATGAAAATATTTTCTCTGCCCTCACTATGGCATCCTTCCCCCGTGAGTTCATAACACAAAAGTTAGGTCTTTTCCAGAGTTCTTCCATGTTCTGATCATGGACTTTTATGCATTTACTCTTGGCTTGAGATATGGCTCAGTGGTTAATATGGCTGCTCGTCCAGAGGTTCTGAGTTCAATTCTCAGCAACCACATGATGGTTCACAACCATTTAAAGTGAGATTAGATGCCCTCTTCTGGCATAAAGTTGACCGAACACTTGTATACGTAAAATAGATAAACAGTGTATAATAAACGTGTTGGCTTCCCCATCAGAGAGTCCAAATCCTAGCTTGTCTGTGTCTATGTATCTGTTATTTTTCCAGTGTCTGTTCTTGGTTTTTTCCCTCTTTCCCCCAGTTGGGTTTATTTCCGGAGCCATGCAGAGTACAGCACACTAACGATGAAGCTCCAGACCAATGAAGGACCCTGTCTCAAATCAAAGAAGGAAGGCATCTAAGAACTGACATCATAGTTTGTCCCCTAACCATCACACCTGTGCTCCGTTTGGGCACGTGCGCCTACATGTATGAATGCCCACACATGAGCATATTCAAAGTAAGGAGTGTAAACTACTGGAAAGAGACTACAGAAATAGATTTTTTGTGATCTTTGAAACTAACAAATGAATTTGTGAACAGCCTTGTAGAACTCACCCATTAGTGAGCATGAGATACTCCCACAGCTGCCCTTCTGGCCTCTGCACCCACCACACGAAGTTTATAGCAGGGGATAGAAAATGGGAACCTCTTTTGGAAACTGTTTGCTTCACAGCTATTCTAAGGACACACTAGGATCTTAGTCTTAGGCTGGTTGACTTTTTTCTTTCTATCCTATCGCAGAGTTTGAGTGACCATCATATTCCGGAACAAGAGGCTTTGGAGAACACTTGAACACACTGGAGCCTGGGCAAGGAGGCCTGCCTTACTCCAAGAGTGTGCATCTAACAAGCTTAAATAGCAGGTGACAATATCCAATATAATGGACACTAGTTCAAACCCTGACTACAGAAAACAGCAATATAAGCAAATTTAGAGTAAATTTCTGATGCACGTGAAGTGCTTTTCCAGAAGTCGGCTGCTGTTCTATAAAGCACAGCCATGCTTGATGACCCATCCTTAATAAGAAACCCGAAAGAAAAGTTCATGATGACAATGCCTTCCAACACTCTGCGTAGGCCATTTGCTAAGTGACAAATTTTGTTAGAAAGAGTGTACCCCGAGCCACAGTGACTTGTCTACTATGTCCACACTCAAGAACTGCTTCTTAGCTTGTGATTCACTTTGTCATCTGGGGGTGATGTGTGGTGTCAATAAAGAACAAGCATAACCACTACTGTAAGATATTGGATTACTATAACATCCTGAGAAAATCTCTTCACTAGTGGAAAATACTTGCCTTTGTTATGTTACTACTCTTTGGGTCATTTGGAACTGAGGCTCTGTAGAAACGACAGGATTACTCGCATGCACAAGCTGGCATGCTAGCTTGAGCTATAATTGAAGACATATTTCTCCATGGACTAAAGTGTTTTGTTTAGAAATATATTTCCCATTATGTTTTTCTTGCACATTTAATTTACTTTTCAGAAATAGTTCCTTTCATGGTTTCTTTTTCTTTTTCTGAAAAAAAATTTATGGTGTGAGAGAAGGTCTGATGTGGTTTGGGAGTGGCTAAGTCAGTTTGGCCCTCCAAGTATTCATGGGCTGGAATAATCATATCCTCTTGTACTGGAAACCATTTAGTTTCCTTTCAAAAAATTCAGAAGCGCCCGAGTCTTCCATGTTCGCTGGATCTGGAGTATGAATCTCAGCGAACTCTTGGTGTGCACAGCCTCTAAGCAGATAGATGCAGGCTTTTGAGGAGCTCCATCCGCGAGGGAGGTGATTTGGCCAAAGGGTGCTGCCATCACATCTATTTTCTTCCGAGACAGACACGCGTGCTAGAGAAAGGCAAGATCAGGATGCGTCCTAGAAAGAAAAGCCACGCAGCCAGGGGATGTCTGGTTTCACCGTTCAGCCCCTCCTCTGGTCAACAGTGCTTCGCGTTGCTGGTGCAAATTCAAGCGTGAAGGCAATTTTTATGCTCTAGATGGCAAAAAAATGCAGGCAATTCTAAAGGGTTTCTTTCCCGTCCCCTGGCAGCTGGTATGTTTACACAGTGGGGATGAAAGGACCGACATCTGTGTTTACATTTCTACATTGCAGGGTCCCTCAAACCCATAGTTAGGACTCATTTATATCCAAGCACCTCTGCCCCAGAATTACAACAGCACAGGCTTTCAACTTCTCCTCCATAAAGGCTTTGATCTCCTTGTACAGAATCGTCTTTGATGAGCTGTGATTGGAGACGGGTAGCTAGAGGCTTTATACTTTCACAGTTCCCTCTTCTTTCTCTACCCCTAACCGTTAAGGAACTTGACCCAGTCCTTCAAGTATCAAAACAACTTTCATTTTTTAAATTTTTTTATTGATTTTGTTGAGCTATATATTTTTCTCCATATGCTCGCTTCCTCTCCTCTCCCCTTCTACCCTCTTCCCTGGTCCCCATGCTCCCAATTTACTCAGGAGATCTTGTCTTTTTCTACTTCATATGTAGATTAGATCCATGATGTCTCTTTTAGGGTCCTCTTTGTTGTCTAGGTTCTCTGGGATTCTGAATTGTAGGCCAGTTTTCTTTGCTTTATGTCTAAAAACCACTTACAAGTGAGTACATATATTTGTCTTCCTGGGTCTGGGTTACCTCACTTAATATGATATTTTCTAGATCCATCCATTTGTCTGCAAATGTCAAGATGTCATTTTTTCTGCTGTATAGTACTCCACTGGGTAAATGTACCATATTTTGAAGCAGCTTTCTATAAAGCCTATTTTGTTATCAGAATAAAAGTAGACCCTGGAATGAACAAAGCAAAGGGTCTCTAATTAATAAACTCATAAGTTCACTCTGATATATGATTCCAGTAGGTTAGAATCTGCTGGGTTTTTTTTTTTATCTTCTTATTAGATGAAAAAGTTCCAGGATTCCATGTAAATCTAAAGGGAGAACCCAGGATTCTGTTTTTCACAAGATTCATTTTGGACATAGAATTATTTAAGAATATAAGCTAGGACTGAGAAATGGTTCAGTTGTTTGTCCCACAAACATAAGGACCCAATCTCCAGGATGTGCATGAAATGCTGGTTATAGCTGCATGTGTATTTAATTCCACTACTGGGGAAGGACAGATAGAAGGATCCTTGGAGCCTTTTGCTCAGCCACTCTACCAAAGATGAGCTCCATGTTTGGTAAATGAGACTTTGCATCAAAAAACAAGATGAAGTCGTTGAAAAGGACACCTTATGTGGACCTCTTAGCTCTAGATGCACATGCATGCATGTGCATTTATATGCATGTGTGCACACAGAGAGAAGTAAGGGCCTTTTGAGTCCCAAGTTAGGATGTACAGTATGTTTGAAGACACTGTTTCATTCTACCCATCCTCTAACCCTTTCGAGAAATGGGTGTGGTCTTCTCAACTCTTAATCAGTATCATGTTGATGAGATGACATCATCTTCTTTGAATACTTGAATAGCCGACTGAAAATTTCCTTGCCACATTACATTACTTTATCCTTACAAATCTTTGACTTGTAAAATGGGGCAAAATAGTTCAGCAGATTAAAAATACTGGTAGAACTAAAGTTTTTGAAATATGACTTTGGACCTGTCAAAGTTTCGTTACCAACTTTATACTCTACCCTAGCAACTGCCATGATGGTTTGCATTTCAACTTTATGTAGAAATTTTATTGAAATAATTACTGATTCACTTGGAGTTATAAGAAACAATACAGTGAGGTGCTTTTTGACCCTTTGGTTTACCAATAGCAATGTTAAACAATCATAGAGTATTATAATGAAAAAAAAAAAAACAGACATTGCTGCAATCCACATATTTGGTTAAAGTTTCCCAAGTTTTGCTTATACACTTGTGTATTTGGATGGTTGTGTTTAATTCTAACTAGGTTTGAGGATGTACCACCACAGACTAGATACTGAACAAACAGTTCCACCAACACAAAAATTCTTGGACTGCTCTGTTATAACCAAACCCGTCTCTTCCTTTTCATTATCCAAAGCCTTGGCAATCACTAATTCAGTCTTTGTTTTTTTTTAATTTTTTCTTTTATTAAAAATAATTTTTTTTGCTTCTCACATAATATATCCTGATTATGGTTTCTTCTCTCTCTTCTTCTCCCATTCCTCCTCTCCTCCCTTCCTATCCAGATCCACTTCCTTTCTGTCTCTCATTAGAAAACAAAGAGACTTCCAAGTAATAATAATAAAATAAAATAAGACAAAACAAAACCTAACACATTGGAATTGGACCAAACATACAAACAAAAGGAAAGGATCTCAAGAGGAGACATAAGAAACAGAGACCTACTCATTCATACACTTGGGGATCACATAACAACAATGAACTAGCAGCCATAATATATAAACAAAGAACCTGGTGTAGACCTGTGTAGGCCCTGTGCATGCTGCCTCAGTCTCTGTGAGTTCATAGGAGCTTTGATCATGCTGATTCAGAGGGCCCTGTTTCCGTGATGTCTTCTATTGGCTCTGGTTCTTATACTTTTTCTTTCTCCTCTTACACAGGCTTCCCTGAGCCCTGAGGAGAGGTGTTTGAAGAGGACATCCAGTTTAGAGCTGGGTGTTCCAAGGTCTTTCACTCTCAGAATCATATCTGGTTGTTGGTCCATTTACTTGATTTCGTATACTGTAGGAGGAAATTCCTGTGATGATAACCGAGATAGGCTCTGATCTATGAGTAGAGCAGAATGTCACTAGAAGTCATTGCAACTTATTTGTTTGTTTATTTCTGTTTTTAGAACAAAAAGATTTTGCTTTACTCCATGTCTTTACTATCTAGCCTTTGATTCTTAGTCACCCAAGCAGTGTTGGGTATGGGCATCATCTCATGGACTGGTCTTTAAGTCAAGTGAGCTATTGGTTGATTACTCCCACCAAATCAATTTTTGGTTAAGTTGGTATTTATATTTCTCTTTTAGTAGCCTTTAGAGTACCTTCCTATAAAAATTAACTAGAATATAGGTGTGAAATCTCTATATAGGCACCAGTTTGAAGTCTCCATATTCAATGAGTTATGTAGGTGTTGTCTTCAGAATCAGAGTCTTGCAGTCAGTTTCTGGAGAGCAACCAAAAGTCTTGGGAAAAGCTTGGATTGTTTGGGGATTCCCATGGAATTTGCTTTGGCCTACAACTCAATTAGATGTCATATAATCCCAGACTAGAAGCTTCATTTAGCGATAAGCGGTATCTAATTGGGGCTCTGTGTCCCCTATTATTTGGTGATATCATTTCAATCTCCATTAAATATGTATGTTTTAGGATGTTTCTACTGTAGAAGGTTCTCATTCTATTCCTCAAATGCTCCTTACTTATAGATGTTTCTGCCCCCCCCCTTTCCTTTCTCCTTTCATTACCTCCTACCTACCCATAACTATCTATTTTATTTTCCTTTTCTAATGAGGTATATCTGCCCCCTCCCAGTTCCTTATTCTATACTTAACCTCTCTAGTTCTATGACTTAACAGCTAATATCCCATGTAGGTGAATACATACCATATTTCTCTTTCTGAGACTGGATTAACTCACTCTGGATAATTTTTTTTCAGTTTGATCCATTTACTTGCTAATTTCATTATTTCACTGTTTTCATATCTAAGGAATATTCCATTGTGTAAACATACCATATAATAATTAAAACACTAAGCATACAGAAAAAATAAAGAATAAAAAGAGCTGCAAAGAAAAAAGGTCAAGTAGCATATAAAGAAAGACCTACCAGAATTACACCCAACTTCTCAATGGAAACTCTGAAACAAGACATTCCTGGACAGATGTGCTGCAAACCCTAAGTGACCAGAGATGCAAGCCCAGAATAATATATCTAGCAAAGCTTTTAATCACCATAGGCATAAAAACAAGATACTCCATGACAGAACCAGATTTAAACAACATCGATCCACAAACCCAGCCTTACAGAGCATACTAGAAAGAAAACTCTGACCCAAGAAAGTTAGCTGCACCCACAAAAACACAGGCAACAGATAATCTCACATCAGCAAACCCCAAAGAAAGGAAACACACAAACACTACCACCTAAAAATAATAGGAATTAACAATCACTAGTCATTAGTATCTCTTAATAACAATGGACTCAATTCACCTATAAAAAGACACAGGCTAACAAAATAGATATGAAAACAGAATCCATCCTTCTGCTGTATGCAATAAATACACTTCAACCTCAAAGACAGACATTACCTCAGAGTAAAGAGTTGGAGAAAAACTTTTTAATCAAATGGACCTAAGAAACAAGTTGATGTAACTATCCTAATATCTAACAAAATAGACTTCAAACTAAAATCAATCAAAAGAGATTAAGAAGAACACATCATATTTTATTTAAAAATTCATCAAGATGAAGTCTCAGTCCTGTCAATTGAGTCAGAATCTATGACTCAAATACAAGAGCACCCACATATGTAAAAAAAGGAAACATTACTAAAGCTTAAATCACATACCAAAACCCCACACACTGATAGAAGGAGACTTCAGCACCCCACGCTCACCACTGGACAGGTCTGCCAGGCAGAAACTTAAGAGAGAAATGAGAGAACTAACAGATGTCATGACTCAAATGAACTTAACAGACAAGTATAGAACATTTCACCCAAACACAAAAGAATATACTTTTCTCAGCACCTCATGGAACCTTCCCTAAAACTGACCACCTACTGAGTAACAGAGCAAACCTCAACAGATACAAAAAAACATTGGAATAAGCCTCTGTATCTTATTGGATCAGCATACTTAAAGTTAGAATTCAACAACAACATTAATTGTAGAAAGTCTACACGCTCATGGGAATTGAACAATGCTTAAATGAATCACCCCTGGGTCAAGAAATAAAGAAAGAAATGAAAGACTTCCTAGAATTCAATAAAAATGAATGCACAACATACCCAAACCTACGGGACACTATTAAAACAGTGCTAAGAGAAAAGTTCATAGCACTAAGTGCCTACAGAGAGAAAGTGGAGAAATCTTATACTAGTGACTTGACAGCACACCTGAAAGCTCTAGAACAAAAAGAAGCAGACTCACTCAAAAGGAGTAGAAGACAGGAAATAATCAAATTGAGGGCTGAAATTAACAAAATAAAAACACATAAAACAATACAAAGAATCAATGAAAAAAAGAGCTGGCTCTTTGAGAAAATCAACAAGATTGAGAAACCCTTATCCAAACTAATCAAAAGGCAGAGAGAGAACATCCAAATTAACAAAATCAGAAATGAAACAGGGGACATAACAACAGACACTGAGGAAATTCAGAAAATCATTAGGTCATATTTTGAAAACCTGTACTTTACAAAATTGGAAAATCTAAAAGAAATGGAAAATTTTCTGGATAGCTACCAGATACCAAAATTAAATCAAGAGAAATAAAAAATTTAAATAGACTTATAACCCCCAAGAAAATAGAAGCACTCATCAAAAGTATCCCAAACAAAAAAGTCCAAGGTGCAAAGGTTTCAGTGCAGAATTCTACCAGAACTTCATAAAAGAGCTAATAACTATACTCCTCAAATATTCCACACAATAGAAACAGAAGGAGCATTGCCAAACTCTTTTCATGAGGCTATAGTTACCCTGCACACAAAGTACATAAAGACTCAACTAAGAAACAGAATTACAGATCAATCTCCCTCTTGAACACTGATGCAAAAATACTCAATAAAATAATGGCAAACCAAATCCAAGAACACATAAAAAAAAGCATCCACCATGATCAAGTTGCCTTCATCCCAGAGATGCAGAGATGGTTCAACATAGGAAAATCTATCAATGTAATCTACCATATAAACAAACTGAAAGAAAAAACATATGATCATCTCATTAGATGCTGAAAAAGCATTCAGCAAAATCCAACACCCTTCACGATAACGGTCTTGGAGAGATCAGGGTTACAAGGAATATATCTAAACATAATGAAAGCGCTACATAGCAAGTTAACAGCCAACATAAAATTAAATGGAGAGAAACTCAAAGTGATTTCACTAAAATCAGGAACAATAAAAGGCTGTCCCCTCTCTCCATATCTATTCAACATGGTGCTCAAAGTACTGGCTAGAGCAACAAGACAATAAAAGGAGATAAAGGGAATTCAAATTGGAAAAGAAGAAGTCAAACTTCTGCTATTTTCAGATGATATAAAAATCAGTAGCCCTCCTATATACAAATGATAAAGGGGCTGAGAAAGAAATCACAGAAACATCACTATCTACAATAGCCACAAAAATGCAACATATATTGGAGTAACACTAACCAAAGAAGTAAAAGACCTGTATGATAAGAATTTTAAGTTATTGAAGAAAGAAATTAAAGAAGATATCAGAAAATGGAAATATCTGCCATGCTTTTGGATAGGTGGGATCAAAATAATAATAATGGTAATTCTACCAAAAGCATTCTACAGATTCAATATAATCATCATCAAAATCCCAACACAATTCTTTACAGACCTTTAAAGAACCACATTCAACTTCATATGGAAAAACCAAAAACCCAGGATACCCAAGACAATCCTGTACAATAAAGCAACTTCTGGAGGCATGACCACCCCTGACATCAAGCCCTATTGTAGACCTACAGTAATAAAAACAGTTTCATACTGGCATAAAAACAGACAGATAGATAATAGAATCAAATCAAAGACCATTACATTAATTCACACACCTACGAACACCTGATTTTTGACAAAGAAACTATATACAAAGGAAGAAGAAAGTATCTTCAACAAATGGTGCTGGCATAACTGGATGTAAACAAGTAAAAGAATGCAAATAGATCCATATCTATCCCCATGCACAAGGCCTTTATGATAAAGGTCATGGAGAGACTAGGGATACAGGGGTCATTCCTAAATAATAAAGGCTATTTACAGCAAGCCGACAGCTAACATCAAATTAAACGGAGAGAAACTCAAGGCCTTCCCACTAAATTTAGGAACACGACAAGGCTGTCCACTCTCTCCTTATCTCTTCAATATAGTGCTTGAAGTTCTAGCAATAGCAATAAGACAACATAAGGGGATCAAGGGGATTCGAATTGGAAAGGAAGAAGTTAAACTTTCATTATTTGCAGATGATATGATAGTGTACATAAGCGACCCAAAAACTCCACCAAAGAACTCCTACAGCTAATAAACTCCTTTAGTATCGTGGCAGGTTACAAGATCAACTCCAAAAAATCAGTTGCCCTCCTATATACAAAGGATAAGGAAGCAGAGAAAGAAATCAGAGAAGCGTCACCTTTCACGATAGCCACAAATAGCATAAAATATCTTGGGGTAACCCTAACCAAGGAAGTGAAAGACCTATTTGACAAGAACTTTAAGTCTTTGAAGAAAGAAATTGAAGAGGATACCAGAAAATGGAAGGATCTCCCTTGCTCTTGGATTGGGAGGATCAACATAGTAAAAATGGCAATACTACCAAAGGCAATCTATAGATTTAATGCAATCCCCTTAAAGATCCCATCAAAATTCTTCACAGATCTTGAGAGGACAATAATCAACTTTATATGGAAGAACAAGAAACCCAGGATAGCCAAAACAATCTTATACAATAAAGGAACTTCTGGAGGCATTACCATCCCTGACTTCAAACTCTATTACAGAGCTACAGTATTGAAAACAGCTTGGTATTGGCATAAAAATAGAGAAGTCGACCAATGGAATCGAATAGAAGACCCAGATCTTAACCCACAAACCTATGAACACCTGATTTTTGATAAAGGAGCTAAAAGCACACAATGGAAGAAAGAAAGCATCTTCAACAAATGGTGCTGGCATAACTGGATGTCAACCTGTAGAAGAATAAAAGTAGATCCGTGTCTATCACCATGCACAAAAGTCAAGTCCAAATGGATTAAAGACCTCAATATCAATCTGAACACACTGAACCTGTTAGAGGAGAAAGTGGGAAGTACTCTACAACATTTGGGCACAGGAGACTGCTTCCTACGTATAGCCCCAGCAGCACAGACATTAAGGGCAACATTGAATAATTGGGACCTTCTGAAGCTGAGCAGCTTCTGTAAAGCAAAGGACACTGTCACTAAGACAAAAAGGCAGCCTACTGACTGGGAAAAGGTCTTCACCAACCCCACAACAGACAAAGGTCTGATCTGCAAAATATATAAGGAACTCAAGAGACTAGACTTTAAAATGCTAATGAACCCAATTAAAAAAATGGGGCACTGAACTGAACAGAGAATTCTCAATAGAAGAAGTTCGAATGGCCAAAAGACACTTAAGGGCATGCTCAACCTCCTTAGCAATCAAGGAAATGCAAATCAAAACAACATTGAGATACCATCTTACACCTGTCAGAATGGCTAAAATCAAAAACACCAATGATAGCCTTTGCTGGAGAGGATGTGGAATAAGGGGTACACTCCATCCATTGCTGGTGGGAATGCAAACTTGTGCAACCGCTTTGGAATGCAGTGTGGAGGTTTCTCAGGAAATTTGGGATCCACCTACCCCAGGACCCAGCAATCCCACTCTTGGGAATTTACCCAAGAGATGCCCAATCATATTACAAAAGCATTTGTTCAACTATGTTTATAGCAGCATTATTTGTAATAGCCAGAACCTGGAAACAACCTAGATGCCCTTCAGTGGAAGAATGGATGAAGAAAGTGTGGAATATATACATATTAGAGTACTACTCGGTGGTAAAAAACAATGACATCTTGAATTTTGCATGCAAATGGATGGAAATAGAAAACACCATCCTGAGTAAGGTAACCCAGGCCCCAAAAGATGAACATGGGATGTACTCACTCATAATTGGTTTCTAGCCATAAATAAAGGACATCAAGCCTATAATTCGTAAAAAAAAAAAATCCTAGAGAAGATATATAAGAAGGTGAATCTAAAGAAAAACATATAGTTTTCCTCCTGGATATTGGAAGTAGACAAGATTGCTGGACAAAAAATGGGAACTTGGGGGTGGGGTGGGATGGGGGGTGGGGGGATGGGGAGAGAAAAGTGTGAAGTGGAGGATGGGAAGAGCTTGGGGGAATAGGATGGTTGGGATATAGGAAGGGTGGATATGGGAACAAGGAATTATATATCTTAATTAAGGGAGCCATTCTAGGGTTGGTAGAGACTTGACTCTAGAGGGGTTCCCAGGTGTCCAGGAAGACACCCCCAGCTAGTTCCTTGGGCAGCTGAGGAGAGGGTGCCAGAAATGTCCAGATCCTATTGCCATACTCATGAATATCTTGCATATCACCATAGAACCTTCACCTGGCATTGGATGGAGAAAATGACAGAGCCCCACATAGAAGCACCGGATTGGGCTCCCAAGGTCCTGATGAGGAGCAAAAGGAGGGAGATCATGAGCAAGGAAGTCAGGACCATGAGGAGTGCGTGTACCCATTGAGACGGTGGGACAGATCTAACGGGAGACCACCAAGTCCAGTTGGAACGGGACTTATGGAACAGGGGACCAAACCGGACTCTCTGAATGTGGCTGACGGTGGAGGAGGACTGAGAAACCAAGGACAACGGCAATGAACATGAACTCTACAGCATGGACGGGCTCACTGTGAGCCTTGTCAGTTTGGTTGCTCACCTTCCTGGACTTAGGGGGAGCTGGGAGGACCCTGGACTTAACATAGTGAAGGGAACCCTGATGGCTCTTTGGCTTGGAGAGGGCAGAGTGGGGGTATGGGTGGAAGGGAGGAGGAGGGGAGGAGATGGAAATTTTTAATAAAAAAATAATGAGAAAAAAAAAAACTCTGTTCACGCCTGGCGATGGTGGCGCACGCCTTTAATCCCAGCACTCGGGAGGCAGAGGCAGGCGGATCTCTGTGAGTTCGATACCAGCCTGGTCTACGAGAGCTAGTTCCAGGACAGGCTCCAAAGCTACAGAGAAACCCTGTCTCGAAAAAAAAACAAACAAAACAAAACAAAACAAAAAAAAAACAAAAAAACAAAAAACCTCTGTTCACCATGGAGAGCAGATGAGATGGTTTAGTGTGGATTAGGGAACTCAGAGTATATAAATCTTAAATCCATTCTAAAACATGAAAGAATATGTAAAAATTACTAGAAAGGGAAAAGATTCTAAACAGGAAAGTCATCCTAGGAATGCTGTGTGGCAGGCCAAAGAATAATTGTGGCAATTAGGATAGAGGGACAAAGTACAATCAGACTGCCACTAGATATTATGGTCAAACACTGATGTCCATCTTAAAGTATGCATGTTAAACCCTTACCCTTGAGGTGATTGTAAGAGAAGATGGAGTTCTCTGGTGATATTCAGGTTGTAAGAAGAGAATTCTCATGAGTAAGACTAATGCCTATGTAAAAAGAGATCCTAGACACCTTTTTAACGCTTCTGTACTGTGTGGGGTTACGATGAAAAACTCACAGGCTTCACCCTCATTGGATCCCTCACATGAACATGTTCATGCCAACCCCTTGAGCTTGGACTTCTAGCCTCCAGAAGGGTGGAAAATTAAATTATATTGACCACTGCTTCTATAGCACTTTGTTATAGAGGTCTGTGCTAAATGCAACACACTGAGCAGTATTACTACATGTGTGTACTTGTTCTATCTTCCCAATATAAAATTTGTAACAAAAAACAATTGAGATCGCACACATTGGGAGGGGACAGTGTGACAGTGAGACTCAACTATGTTGACTTCAGGCCCTGCTAGCCATTAGATATTCTATCTGTTTCTTATCTATAGAGCTTCATGGAGCTGCAGATTCATACCTGAACTGGTTCTTTGACTTAAGCAGGGCTAGTACATAAGTAAGCTTTCCATTGCTGTAATAAACACAATGACTAAAGCAACTTATTGAAGAAGGCACTTATTTTGGTTTATGAGACCAGAGGGCTGAGTACATCATGGAGGGAAGGTATGGCTTCAAGTCACATCTCAACCACAAGTTCAAAGCAGAGAGAGCAAACTGGAAGTTGCACAAGGCTTTTAATTTCAATGACAGCTCCCAGCGGCTACTCCTTCCAGCAAGTCTGTACCATCTCAACGTGCCCAAATAATGCTACCATCTAGGGACCAAGTATTCAAATATCAGAGCATCCGAGGGATATTTCTCGCCCAAGCCACTACAGCCAGCAATACAATTAGGATGTAAATTGAGTCCACAAATTTCTTTTTTTCACTAGTAGTTCATAATTCAATCTAACTGATATATGAATACATGAAGAATTCCACCCTTGGAAAGTATCTGGTGTGAAGTCACCATGGGCTATTAGCACAAACTGCATAAGAGGAGCGTGGCCCCACATAATGTGCATTTGTTCCTTGCCAGCTCCTGTTACTCCCTTTCCCTCCCCCATCATATAACATCTGAGCAAATCTTTCATGAAATATGTCTTTGAAAAGAGATAATGGAGTTCTGGTACTCGATCAGGGGTCCAACAGAGGGTCAGTGGCTTTGCAGACCATAGTCCTGTGCCTATCATTAAATGGTCCATAAAGACAGAAATCAAAAGAACTATGGCCTTCTTAAATCAACGCAAACTTTGCCGCCACACCATATCTAAGACCCCCAAAGAAAGCATTGGGAAGGAGACCCCATGGGGTGCTGTAAGACTCAACCTCTGTGCTGCTGTTATAGAGGTGATGGAACGGTACTCGCTGGGAAGGCAGACCTGACAGTAACGCATGCTGCATGTTCTGGCATTAAGCAAACGGAATCATGAGTGCCAGTGGCAACTGTGCCTTCCAGAGCAGCTGTGCTATTCTGGGGCCCAGCTGCAGAAGATATTTGCTTCTCCCAAGCACAAGGAGGAGTGACTATGTGGAGGACTCTGGTGGGTGATGATTCTGCCCCTCATACACGTCCCTGCTTCATTCCCATTTTCAGTTGTAAGAGAGGCATTTGTTAATACACCTAAAAGGCTTCACTTGTAATTGTAGATGCTTACAATAAGGAAATGCTCATAGCCTAAGGGCCCCACAATAAAAAGCAAAATGTGTGTAATCCCCAAATACGTATGGAATTTCAAACAAATTCACTTAGAGTATTAATGGCTTTAATGAAGACAGGCATCTAACTTAAAATCAACAAATCATTAGATCTGCAGTAAAAGTGTAAGCAATGAACTAATTAATATACTTGCTGATTATTTTCCTTGATAAAGACACTGGCTGTTAAGTTTAATGATGCCTCAAAATTCAGCTGAACAATGAAAAAGGCTACCAGGCAGTTACTCGAAATCATTTATTTAAAAGGCAACAACTTACTGCTCCCATCAGAACGACAGAGCTGGGGTGTAGCTCTGTACCCATACAGGGCTTGCCCAGAGTGGACCAGGCCCTGTGTTTTGCCCCTTTTACTGCCAAAATAATGAACAAACAAGTAAATGAGAACAGCAGCTTTAATTTTTATTATTGTTGCTACTTTTGTATTATCCTTTGATCAAATTTTGCTACTCTAGATGAAATTCAGTGTTCTAGGACTCTAGACAAAGTCTTGAAGCTCTCTATAAAACATAAGGCAATGTCATATTCACAATGTAACTCATTGGAGTATTTGTGTGTATGTGCAAATTCTTGTGTGGGGGGGCATAAATGTGACAGTGGGGATTCAGAGGACAACATGAGCCCTTGGACCTCACCTTCTACATTGTTCGAGACCCTTCCTTTGTTGTTGTCTGTTGTATATACTATATTAGCTTCAGCAGTCTCTATCTCCTTCCATCTTGCTTTAGAAGTACTGAGGTTAGAGACACACGCTACCTCACCAAGACTGTGTGTGTGTGTGTGTGTGTGTGGTTTTTCAAGACAAGGTTTCTTGGTAGCTTTAGAACTCCTGGAACTAGCTCTGTAGACCAGGCTGGCCTCGAACTCACAGAGATCCACCTACCTCTGCCTCTCGAGTGCTGGGATTAAAGGCATATGCCACCACTGCACGGCCCCAGTTCTATATATATATGAGTTCCAGAGATTCAGTCTCAGGCAGTCATGCTCACAAAGCCTCTAAATCACCTCCCCAGTCCTTAAACTATAACTGCAGTTTCAGTTGTTGATGCCGCAACTTCCTTAGGTTCATAGCGTGCTCTTTTAGGGTGCCCTTTTCTGCCTAGTTATAGATTGGAGAGAAAAACAGAAAACTTATTGCTTTCACTTTGAGGAAGTTTGTACCTTTGTTGTGACTGAGAGGCATTTACGTAGATTATTAGAGCTGGCAAATAGCAGAAACCAGGCTGGACCCGGTGTTCTCTTTATCCTATCCACCCCAAGAAAGATACCAAGATGTCAGTCACCACCGAGCATATGATGAGAGTGAACTCCTCCTCTGAGAGGTGAAGAAAGCATTTGTCACCATTGCTACTCAGGACATGACTAATTAACACTTAATCCTTTCATTTGCATAAGCCTAATTTGGGTGGGTGCCCCTTTAAAAAAAAGAGACTCCTATGAAAACACCGCATGAATGAAACTTAATTCTTCCTTCCCATTTACTGCCCGAACTTGTTTTACACAAAGAAGTCTGTGATTTTAAAAAAAAGCCCAACCATTCACATCTCACCGTGAAACTCTCTTCAATCGTGCCCACACACACCATCAAAGACGGGGAAATACTTCAGTTTATTAAGATGTACATTTTCAACCTCAATGAGAGTGACAGCCTCAAGTTGCAGTATGACTGCAGGCCAAAACTAGAGACACTTCTCACATTCCTTGGCATTACATGGAGAAAGAAGAGCTACACACGCACTGTCGCTCTGTCAAAAACTTAATTCTTCTTGACAGCTTCCACTTGAAAAGTAAGATCAGTCAGCGCTCTGGCATTCCCATCACCTTGGACAGCAGCTAGCAGACAGCAGAGACATCACTCCACCTGCAGGGGTTCACCCATCAGACGTGAGAAAACTCATCAACTGTCAATCACAAAGCCTTGTCCTAATTAAACAAAGGCCAAATGTAAACCAGGTATTTTTGGTCCACCCCCTGTGTAATGCGGGTTTATCAGAATAATGGAAATTGAAATTTATTGTACACACAGCCTCTCTATAGTATCGGCTGGAACATTTACCTAGAAGTCACCAGAGAAACATGCCTCCAATACTCGCTCATCTCTGTGGTCCTCTGGCATAGCTTGGCCCTTTGTGAGCAGTTAGGGACCTGTCCTATTTAAAGGACTGCCTGTGATGTTTCTTTCTCTCTGTGTGTTTTGCTTTGTTCCCTAACAGTGTTGGCATCTGACAGTTTCTTTTGATAAAACATTCAGAGAAGCTGGCATCTGACTGTTAACCTTCCGTGTATGCAATCTCTGCAGGTCACTGGTCTCAACACTCCTGGTATATTACACCTGCAGCCACAAGATCCTTGAACATACATATCACTTAGTGAATTTGGCCACAGACGGGTAGGGCTTCAACACGGCATGCACTGCACACTGACAATAGCCCCTGGGCTCCCCTTCCTCTGTTCTTCTAGGCCTCCCCATGTAGCCTAAACACTGTCAGTACAGATGGTTACTGTCGTGGGGTTTCTATGGCTGTGATGAAGCATCATGAACAAAAAGCAAGCTGGGGACAAAAGGGTTTGTTTAGCTTACACTTGCTGTTCATCACTAAAGGAAATCAGGACAAGAACTCAAACAGGGCAGGATTCCAGAGGCAGGAGCTAATGCAGAGGCCATAGAAGGAAGCTGCTTACTGACTTGCTTCTATGGATTGCTCAGCTCACCTAATAGAATCTATGACCACAAGCCCAGGGATGGCACTGCCCACCATGAGCTTCTGTCCCCTTCCCCATTGATCACTAAATGAGAAAATGCCTTACAGCTGGATCTCAAGCAGACACTTCCTCAGCTGAGGCTCCTTCCTCTGATGACTCCAGCTTGTGTCAAGTTGACACACAATATTGCCCAGTAGAGTTACCCACCCTTTGAAGGGCCAGCTTCTTCTGTTATTTTGTTTAACTCTAACTTATTATTCACTTTGCAATGTACAAAAACATTAACTCTCATATTAGCTTCAACCTTAGTAAATAGGCTCCTCGGCCATCAATGACCTGAGGGACTTCGGCAGTGCTGGCCACTCTTCTATCTCTCTCATGTCACCCACCTGCCTAACAACCTGTTTGTGCCCTGCACAGTATCACAAACACAAAGACATCACAGTTGGTGGTGATGTCTTTGAGCAGATACTACTGTCTGGGGTCATTCCTAGCAGTTATCTGATGTTGGGATCACACACTGATAGCATCTGCCTGAGGACACAGCTTTGCCGTTTGATTTCCGAAGGACTTCGATAAATGCCATGGTGTTCATTTGAGTTGTCACACTGAGCCCTCTCAATCTGGAGCTCTCGTTTTTATTGTAAGGTTTTCATTCATGAGGTTGAGTTGGGAAAGTCCATGTGATACAAATCTTGGTAAAGAAACAGATGATGCAATAGATGACATCATCTCACAGGTCCATTTACATGTCAGATGTTAGGCCAGAGGAGTGGAGCTCCACAGTGGAAAAAAAGCATCTTCCCACCATTTGATGTTTTCTGTCTACTCAAGGAGACAGCAAATAAATCATCAAAGAAAGAAATGTGAAAGTAACAAAATACATAGGTAAAGCAGATTACATATTACCTGGGATATGGTGCTCAATAAATACAAAACATTATCCTATTAATTATTCCATATGAGAATTACATAGTATGGTGATGCATGGTGCATTTCAATAATATTGTGTAATTATTATAATAGGCAGTGGGAGTTATGGGTATTGTTGAATATTGAATCACTCAAAATTTAATAGTTTAAAATACTAGTAATTAACCTTTCTTTTCCTTCTTTAAAATTGCTTTTATTGAGATATATATTTTTCTTGACTCCCCTCCTGTTCTCTCCCCTCTTTTTCTACCCTCTCCCATGAAGAAGAACACTAAAAAGAAATCCCCCACTAGCTCAGATTTGAGTATATTAAAAGGTTATTTATTTAGGGGTAACTCACAGATCACAATCCTCTGCTGGAATGGGGAACAGCAACCGAATCCCACAGTTGGACATATGCTTTACATGGGCATATACAGTATAAGAAACCACACCCAAGTGGGCAGGTAACTTAAAGGCTACTGGTGGTAGGAATTCCTACAGCACTCCCATGATCCCCATGCTCCCCATTTACTCAGGAGATCTTGTCTTTTCTACTTCTCATGTAGATTAGATCCATGTATGTCTCTCTTAAGATCCTCTTTGTTGTCTAGGTTCTCTGGGATGTAAATTATAGGCTGGTTTTTCTTTGCTTTATGTCTGAAAGTTACTTATGAGTGAGTACATATTATATTTGTCTTTTTTTGGTCTGGGTTACCTCTCTCAATATGATGTTTTCTAGTTTTATCATTTGCCCTCAAATTTCAAGATGTCAATTTTTTCCATGTGTAAATGTACCACATTTTCCTTATCCATTCTTTGGTAGAGGGGCATTTAGGTTGTTTCCAGGTTCTGGCTATGACAAACAATGCTGCTATGAACATAAGTGAACACATGTCCTTGTGGTGCGATTGAGCATTCTTTGGATATATACCTAAAAGTGGTATTCCTGGGTCTTAAGGTAAGTTGTTTCCTTATTTTCTGAGAAATTACCATAGTGATATCCAAAATGACTACACCAGTTTGCACTCCCACCAGCAATGGAGGAGTGTTCCCTTTACCCTACATTTTCTCCAGCATAAGATGTCTTCGGTGGTTTTGATCATGGCCATGCTTACAGGTGTAAGATGGAATCTCAGAGTGGTTTTAATTTGCATTTCTCTGATGGGTAAAAATGTCGAGCATTTCTTTAAATGCCTTTCAGCCATTTTAGATTCATGTGTTGAGAGTTCTTTGTTTAGGTCTGTACCCCATATTTTATTGGATTATTTGATCTTTTGATAATCCATTTCTTGAGTTCTTTGTATATTTTGGAGATCAGACCTCTGTCTGATGTGGGGGTTAGGGAAGATTTTTTTCCTGATCGGTACACCACTGTTACCCAAGTTACATGATACACAGCTCCAGAATGAACATGTCATTGTGACTCTTAGACCTCACCTCCTGTGATCACTGTCCAGCTGGGGAATTACCATCTGGGGCCTGGGTGCACCTTGGTGACATTCTGAGCTCTTTTCTCTTTTTGCTGGGAATTGAAGAGGTTTTAAATGCCCATTTTTCCTCTTCTACATTGTAAAGCCATCAGGGTTTAATTAGTGGGAAATTCTTGAGCAACAATTGATTTGTTAAACTATCATTCACTCTCAAGTACTCTCTTTTTATTAAGAATTACTGGAAAATTAGGTATCCAGCTTTGGGTTTTCCTGAGTGAATTCCCATTTATATGGTACCCTTCCTGAATTTTATAATTAGATTGTGTTTGTAAACTTCTGTTTGAAATTTGTTACAATGTTCATTTTACACTGATCTCTTAGATATTTGTAGATTCAGATAATGAAACTAAGAAACACATTTGATTAAAGCTGACAGCTTTGAGTTTGGGAAAAGTGTTTTAAGCCATTGCCTAGGCCTTTGAAAAATTGACTTCATGCTTATTACAGCCTTTCCCTCTATTAGACTCCTTTGTATTTAGAGAAAAGTTGCAACCATATGTTTCTAGTTCATTTATAATTATCCTATTTAGTTTTAATTCATAAAGCTACTGTTTTGTGAGAAACTTTATTGAGACATTTAAGACATTTACGTCTCTTTAAATATATAAAATATGTGATTGCCAAACTTCATCTGAAGATCAAAGATTGCTTTCTTACAAGATGCTTGATGCTAGGACCGTGTTAGGTGTAGGCGGGTGAATTGCACCAAGTTTTCTCATGTTTGCCTCTGAGTCGATACAGATTAAGGAATTATAGCTATGCACCTGGCTTAATAGGCAACATTCAGCATCTCTGTAGACAGGGTTTACTTAGATCATTGGGTACGTTCTCTGGAAAAGTCGTGGAAGTATTTTAGTATTGTTGGGACTATAACACAATATATGACAGAGTCTCACATTCTTACATACTTCTAGAAACTGGATAGATAACAACTCCTCACAGAAAGATAAACACCTTTGTAAACACAGAAAAGGAACATACTGCATGATCCAAACACAGACCAAAATATAAGGAAGCAAAAGAAAAGAAAGTAAATGAGCGAATGAGAACTATCCCAGAAATGGTGAGGTTGGAGAGGAATGCACAGGGAATTAGTGGTCATCTTAAATAAATAGAGACAGAAAAGACAGTCAGTCAGTCAAACAGACAGACAGACAGACAGACACACACACACACAGCCTCACACACTGGGGACAGGGTTGTCTAGAGAACATTCAGTCCAGTATAGGCCACAATATTCTATCCTTGTCCATTTAATCCAACCCTGCTCTTCTTCAAACTTTGGGACGAGATCTCAGCTAAATTAGTAGCTTTTTGACAAGGCCCTACACAATTCAGAGTACTCCAAGTAGATTTCAAATCAATGAAGAAGGTGGATAGAGAGCTATTAATATCTATGATTTTAGAGTAATTCCCTGGCAGTTCTTCATACTTTTAATTCCAGCTCAGATCTATAGCATATGCTTCATAACGGAAATCGAGTGTCCTCACCTTGGAACTGACAAAGGTTTAAATCTGTTAATCAAGTATCATATTGTATACATTTTATTGCATTTCTGGAATGTTGTGTTTTCAACTTCCTAGAAGGATTGAATAAAAATGTTGGCAATGGTACTAAATGCAGTGAGGGATTGGTAGAGATTAGAGTCCTAAGGAGTACATCCCATGATAACAGATTGTCATCTGGGGATATCCGGCCTTTCCCATGTCTGTCTGTGGAAGCATTCAACCCCAGACCAGCTCGAGACATTTTTGGTAATAGATCCAACCTAGATTTCAATAATTAAATCTACCAAATAAAAGCCCATCTTATAAGCTTAGAGGGTCAGTATTTTCAGCAGCTAATTTTATAAACTAAAGGATTTGGGCAATAATTATGTGCAAATCCTCTCATATTAACTGTTATGCATTCAGAAGACACAATGTTTTGGAAAATTATAACACTGAAAATAAAATCTGGCAGGAAAGGTAACATTTAAGTCAACATGTCTTTGCTCATTACTATGTGACTCAGAAACAAATTCTTCCTCTGAGTTCATATCTACTGAAAAGTACATTCATAAACACTGTCTGGATCCTTATCCTGTGATAATCCAAAATGTGTTCAAACAGTTGAAGGAAAAAAGAAATTAGCTTTCATGGAGTTTTCAGGAGAATTGAGTTTATAGTAACTAGTCCTCATAAATTCACCAAAGGTGAAAGAAGCAACGGAAGACATGCAACTGCTCTGACTTTGATGTCCTTGGGAGTGTTTGCTTCCCCAGCTAAAACAGTCAGTAAACTCAGAGTCTATTTTAGCTAAAATGTTGTTGGAATGTTGTTCATTCGGGTGCAAATTACTTTTCTGTTCTCAAAGAATGAAGTAAACACTGAATCAGCTTCTAGAATCACTGCTGGTATCAACCTTACCTTCAAAATTCCCATTCTATCAGAAGGATATGGAAACATGCTGTAGAATATTATTTTAGGATGTATTACATTTGCTTATTCTGTGGAACATGTATTTTAATGATGCAAAGATGTGTTGCATTCTTTTATGTTGCATTTGTTTAACTCTGTGAAGCTGTGTTACTTTGCCTGTTTAAAGCACATGATGTCCCAATGAAGAACTGAATGGCCAATAGCAAGGCAGTAGCAAGGATAGGCAGACCTGGAAGGCAGAGAGAGTAAATAGAAGGAGAAATCTGGGAGGAGAAGGCAAGGATGAAGGAGTGAGAAAAGAAGGGGCTAGCTACTCAGCAACGCAGCCAATCAGAGAGTAAGAATGATTGATTACAGAAGTAAGAAAAGGAAAAAGTTTGGAGGCAAGAGGTAGAAGAGATAATTTAAATTAAGAAAAGCTGGCTAAAAAGAAGCCAAGTTAAGACTGGGCATTTATAAATATTAATAAGCCTCTCTGTGTGTGATTTATTTGGGAGTTGGATGGTGGGCCCCCTAAAAGAGTAAAGATTAAAAAGAGAAAAACAAAACAAAAACAACAACATTTTGCTTTTCCAGTGTGGGGCTAGAGTAAAAGAAAACACAACAACAGAAACATCCAAATGTCCTAGTTAGGAAAGTATTTTGATGCTTTTTTGAAAGCAGCTTGATGTATTTTGATTGTGAACAGTTACACCCAAAGTCAAGATTGAAAATGTTCTAACATAATAGGATCACTGAATTGTATAAATGTGTGTGTGTGTGTGTGTGTGTGTGTGTGTGTAACATTGAAAGCATTTGCATGATCATCCTATATCAACAGGTGAACTAGAACCAATGAGCTATAAAGTGAAAGAAGAGAGGATGGAATAACAGTGTGGTAGAATGGAGAATATACAGTCAGGAGATTTTTAAAAACAAAATGACAACTTTTGATATTATATTTTAAGGTGTTTGGCTGCTATTCCATGCCAGGTTAAGGTTCCTGAGATAACATGGACTTACATAGAATCTACTGTGTGTGTATGTGTGTGTGTGTGTGTGTCCATTCTTCTGTTTGTCCCCATCTAGCAAAGGTGTTACGAGAGAATGAGGCTGCATTCTAAATACAGTTTGAAGAATCAGAATCTAGACAAGTAGAGAATCAGAGTAGGAGGGTTTTGAGATACAAGTAAGCCCCCAAGGCTGTAGTGATGGGCTGTGGGTTGTGTTCCTGCACGGCTACCGGCTGCCTGGCTAGCTTATGCCCCGAAATAACAACACATAAATTGTATTCTTTTAAACATTGCCTGGCCCATTAGTTCCAGCCTTTTATTGTCTAATTCTCACATCTTGATTAACCCATTTCTAATAATCTGTGTAGCACCACCAAGTGGTGACTTACCGGGAAAGATTCAGCATGTCTGACCTGGTGGCTGGCTTCATGGCGACTGTCCCAGAGAAGAGAGGCAAGGCGATTGCCTGAAGCATCTTGCCTCACTCCCAGCATCCTGTTCTGTCTACTTCACCCACCTATGTTCTGACCTATCAGGCCAAGCAGTTTCTTTATTAATTAACCAATGAAATCATCAGATAGATAGAAGACACACCTACATCATTAGGCTACCTTTTTCCAAATGGCCATTATATTCCAGGAAACTGTACATTAACCTTCACTTCTCTCTGTTCTTTTATTTACCCTCACACAGCCGATGCTATACAACTGTAAGTGGGTCAAGCTTCTACAAATATGTTTGAACTTATTTCAGTGTAGATAGGCATACTGTTCAAGAGAGAATTCAATTGTAAGAGGGTTAATATGCTGTTTTCTTTTGTTGAACTGTAAGAAGAGCTGAAGGTTCCATCCATACTTGAGATTCACTACTGTCTGTGTGAATAGAAATTATTAAGGTTCAGCATACTCTTACCGGTCCTTCCTTCTAGCCTTCTGCTGTGACTCTCTAAGCCTCAATGTTCCACTTTGTATAAATTCTGATCAACTGGAAGTTGTGACTTGAAGCTCTTGAAAAACTGGGTATGTAGTAGTAATGAGGCCTATGGATTTGGTATGGCCAATCCCTACCTGGGAACACTGGAATGTGAAGTCCCAAAGGAGCTTGTTCCATACATAGTGAGAAGTAACAGGCCTAGCCTATGAGATAGGATGGAAGATTGAAGAGAAGACATGGTAGTCTATCAGTATTGGGAGGTGAAATACTGAAGAATATGGTGGGCCTATGAGATGAGACAGAGATATGCCTACCCATTGTCTCAGAGAAGCAAGATAATAGATGAGAAGAATGGCTTATATTATGAGAAATAGCAGAGCCTATTTGATGTGTTTGGGAGGTCCCAGAGGGAAGGGAAGCTACAGGTTAAGGAATAGTGGAACCTGTCTGAAAATACAAGAAAGAAAACAAAGTCTCAGAGGGGTCAGGCATGCCTATGGTAAAGCAAGGAGTGGCCCTAGCTGGTGGTATGTGGGAAGGAAATCTCAGAAGATCATCATGACAGGTTTGTGGAATAGGAGGGAGCAGATCTACCTGATGGTGTGAGTAAGTGGAGTCCTAGAAAAACTCAGCATGCTTACAGGATGGGTAGGAGCATAGCTTCATACTAATCTCTTGATCACTACTATTTTGCAGGTCTATGTTGCCTAGCAACATAACACGTACATATTGAGGGCAAGGAAAATATCGCAAAATGGCTGTATATGTTTATAACTGTATGAGCAAATAACACAAACCTCCCATGTTATTCATCTGTAAATACCTCCGAAGTTTGTTGATAATACACAGAGTATAACATGATGGACTATAGTTTGCTTAGTAAATGGTAGTCTCCTTTCCATCTCCTGGTAGCTTCTTTCTAACAGAGAAAGCACAGTTGTCCATGAGAAAATAAAATCTCGTAACCTGAGCTGGATGACATGAGGTGTGTGTTTACAAGAACTGCACATTCCTGAGGTAGGAATTATACCGAAATTATCGTATTGGTCTTTCTATATATAGTATAGGGTGTCAGATACACATTTGTTGCCTGAGAATACCCTATACTCACACCCCACAACTTTTCCTTAAATTCTAGAGATAAAAACATTGGAAATCAGGACCTTCATATCAGGAAGGAAATAAGACAGGACTGTCAGCTATTCCAACCTGGTTTTGTTTGTGTCACTAGTGCCATTCCACAGAGTCTGAGAAAAATTTGCTTTTCTCAAAACTCAACAGCTATTTCCAGGAAAGATTTAACAATTTCTCAACCAATGGATTCACAGAACAAGTCACATTTAAAAAAAAAAAAAGCTGAGTTTATTGTAATGTCTTACTCTGCATTATATAAAGAATCCCTTGGAACTGAAAGGAAAAGCAATACTAATACTAATAAATTCTAATTCTAATAGTAACAGTTTCATTTTTCTATATGCTAATATTTAAATGATAAAAAGCCATGCTGGAAAAAAGAAGCATGGATAGTGTGAAATTATTTCAAAAATTTCCTTTTCAAAAAATATAAAGACAAATATGCCAGTAATTTGAATCTGCAAAGAAAAGTGGCCATGGTTGTCTACACAGGTAAGAAAGCCATTCAAGCTTACTCTGAAGTTCTACCTGTGTCTGCAGGGTGACAGATGGCTTGAGCAGGGCTTCTAAGGTGTCACTACCACCAGAGAGAGCCAAATGAGATGTGGCGAAAGTACTGATTTGTGTCCTTTGGATCTCAGATACTTGCCAAAATGGAACGGTCCTTCTGGGCACCTTTTAAAAACAAAGCTGCACTATTCACCCAGAGCCTGTGGAAAGAGAACTATATGCAGGTTTTGTAAATCAGTGAGATGATGTGGGATTTCATTCTGCATGCTGTGATTATCATTGATTAATAAAGAGACTGTTTTGGGCCTATAGCAGGACAGAACAGAGCTAGGCAGGGAAAACTAAACTGAAAACTGAGTGTAAGAAGGTAGAGATAGAGAGACGCCATGGAGCCACCAGAGGAGAAAGACACAAGCTGCCAGCTGGAATCTTGCTGGTAGGCCACAAGCCATGTGGTTGTAGGAGGAAGTTGCTTGTTTGTTCCCAGCTGCTCAGCCCCGAAATAATCACACAGAAAGTATATTAATTAAATCACTGCTTAGCTCATTAGCTCTAGCTTCTTATTGGCTAACTATGACATATTAATTTAACCCATTTCTACTAATCTGTGTATCGCCATGTGGCTGTAGCTTACTTGCTAAAGTTCTGCATGGCTCTAGCGGGTACTACACGGCTTCTCCCCTGACTCTGCCTTCTTCCTCCCAGTATTCAGTTTAGTTTTATTAGCCTAGCTCTGCTCCCCTATAGCTTGCTATAGGCCAAAAGCAGTTGCTTTATTAACCAATGATATTTACAACATACAGAGGGAAATTCCACATTACCTCCTCTTTTCTAGTTAAATAAAAAGGAAGGTTTTAGCTTTAACAAAGTAAAATTACATATAACAAAACAGGTATCAAGCAAGAATTACAGTTACAATATTTATATCTACTTAACCTTTTATCATAACTAAGGAAAACTATAACTATAACTATAAATTCCTCAACTCCATCAAAGACTCCAGAAGGATATAATATTACCTAAGTAAATAATAAGTTTATTGTAAGCAACTTTCAAAACTCTAGAATTGACAGAGACATCTCACTGCATGGACAGTCACCCAAAGTTCTTCTGTGTTGTTGGAGCATCCATCTTCAGCCTACAGGCCCATAGTATCCAGTAGACTTTTCTATAAAGCAGGAAATTTCAAAGACAATTCCACCTATATTGGCAGTTTGTCAGTCACTTTCTTCTGTGTCCTGCAGAATGTCTAGCAAACTCTTTCATGTAGCAGGGACCCTGAGGGATTGTCGCACCTTTAGGCAAGTTCAGCAGTCATTTCTCTGCGGGTCCTGCATTTCCAGTTCATCAAGCAGTCCAGGCAAGAGCAGTTTCGTGTTCAAATGGCTAACCAACTCCATCAGGAGCCTCTTCAGTGCCCATCTTCCTGTTGAAGTAACTAGTGCTGCCAGGAGGAGATATATCTAGTCATCTGAAATACATCTTTGTACATCTAGAAAATATAACTAACATGACTACGAGTTTGACTATTATAGATGACTCTCTATTTACCTATATTTCTTAGTTATACATTACATTTTTAATGAGTTGGACACACCACACAATACCTTAATCAAGATCAGAAATATATATATACATAGTATAACAAAATTGACCTTAAGTGTCTATCAATAAACAAGATTCATACCAATGCAAATCTCTATAGCATATCCCCCTTTCAATGTAAACAAACATTTATAGACAGTATTTGAGAATACGGGTGTAGTTCTCCAAACTTCTTCCTGCTGTTTATTGGGCAAAGTAATTTTTGGGAGTGTTCACGGCAACCTTCCCGCGTTCTTGGTCCATCATACCACATTATCCTGGAATGAATCTACAGATTCTCATCCTCTGAGAAAAAAAAGAAGAACCTCTTTCCAAAGCAACAAGTCTTTAGACCCAAATTTGGAAGTCATGATACCGTAAGATTAATAATATATTTTGGTTTAACTTAGAAGCCCATACAATAAATTGTCTCTCTACACTCCTTCACAGTAAAAAAAAAAATCAAAGAAAACACAGTAATATACATAATTCAGACTCTCTGTGTATATTCCATTTTTATGTGGCTTATTAATTTTTTACTCCTTTAATCTATGACTGTCTGTACTGTCTCTTTAAAGACTTTACCTTTACCTATATTCTTTTTCCTTTCTCTCCAAAACCTACATACATTTATCCAACACTGTGACCCATTTAGAGGTCTTTTATGTCTGAATCTGTCCTATTGTGTATTTGTAATTCTTTACTGTCCAGGAGCACATCTTAAAATCCTAAGCACTTCTTAAAACTTTAAGCTGCAGCATTACTAGGGTATATATATGGTGCTGCCTGCTTGCCTGCTTGCTCCACACAATCTGACTTGGTGGAAGTCTGTTCACTGCTTCTGCAAGCCATGCACATTGCCTGAGTTCCAAGTATGCAGTGTGTCTATGTTGAGCCATTAAGCAATTTATAACACACTGCTTACAAACCCTATTTAAATATTCAGCCTTCTGAAGAAAAGCCAGAGGTCACACTGGTAGCACAGCCCAGAAAGCCAGCATTTCAAAGCCACAGGGCTTTTTTTTTTCTAACACTGAATCAGGAAAAACTCTCTTAAAGGAGCCATAGCATGCTGCCAGCCAGCAAAGCCCATTCGGGAAAATAAGTGTGGCTAAATTTTGATTTTTAGTGTCTAGAATTCCTTTCCAAGCCCTCTAAGGTTTTATGTGGATTTTAGTTGGCAATGTTGGTAAAATATAAAATAATAGAAATGGGTTAACCAAAGGTATAAGAGCTAGCTAGCAATATGCTTAAGTGATTGGCCAAGCAGTGATTTAAATAATATAGTTTCTGAGTGATTACTTGATGTTTTGGGCAGCCGGGAATAAACAAGTGGCCTCCTACCACAGAGAAGTGGCCTCCTACTACAGATTGGCGCCCAACATTTATAAATGTTTGTTTATATTTAAAGGGGATATGCTATAGAGCTTTGCATTGGTATGGATTTTGGTTTGTTGATACAAATTTAAGGTCAATTTTGTTATATATTTTTACTCTTGATTAAGGTATTGTGTTTGTGCAGCTCATTTAAGAACATAATGTATAATTAAAAATACAGGTTAATAGTCATCTATAATAGTCAAGCTTGTAGTCATGTTAGTTGGGTTTTTTTAGATATATAGAGATGTATTTCAGTTAGATAGGTATCCTTCAAATCTTTCAACGATGATAGAATATGTCATTTAAAATGTTTTATCAACTTAGGACTTTTCATGACTATGAGACACATCTGCTCCTGGTAGCACCAATCTACTTTAAAAGGATAATGGACATTGAAGAGGCTCCTCATGGAGTTTGTTAGCCATTTGGACAAGAAACTGCTCTTGTCTGGACTGCTTGATGTTATGCTGTATGAACTGGACATGCAGGACCCACAGAAAAATGACTGTTGAAGTTACCTAAAGAAGGTGAGATAGTCCTTCAGTGTTTCTGTTTCTTAAAAGAGTCTGCCAGACAGTCTTCAGGACACAGAAGAAAGCAACTAATGGACTTTGCCATTACAAGGCAGAGCAGATCTTCAAATTTTCTGCCTTGTAAAAGTCTGCTGGATTCTATGGGCCTGTAGGCTGAAGTTGGGTGCCCCCAACATTACAGAAGAACTTTGGGTGACTCTCCAGATAGTGAGATATATCCATCAATCTAGAGTTTTGGAAGTTGCTTACAACGTACTTCTTGTTAACTTAAGTAATAGTATATCCTTCTGGGGCCTTTGATGGAGTTGAAGAATAGATAGTATTATAGATTTCCTTAGTTATGATAAAAGGTAAAGTAGATATAAATGTTGTAACTGTAATTCTTGCTTGATATATATTTGTTATATGTAATTTTACTATGTAAAAAATTAAAACATTCCTTTTCATTTAGACAGAAAAGAGGAGGTGATGTAGGATTCCCCTCTGTATGCTGTGATTACCATTGATCAATAAACAAATTTATTTGGGCCTATAGCAGGGCAGAACAGAGCTAGGTGGGGTAAACTAATCTGAATGCTGGGAGAAAGAAGTTGGAGTTAGAGAGCCTCCACGGAGCTTCCAGAGGAGAACACATGAGCTACTAACTGGAATTTTACTGGGGTCACAAGCCTCATGGTAAAATATAAAATAACAGAAATGGGTTAGCCAACGGCATAAGAGCTAGCTAGCAATACATCTAAGTGATTGGCCAAGCAGTGATTTAAATAATATAGTTTCTGAGTGATTATTTCATGGTCTGGGCAGCAGGGAATGAACAAGCAGCTCTTACTACAGGCAAGCAGCCTCCTATGCCAGTGAGATCTGGCAGCAACAGCATCAGCAGGTTCTGGAGATCAGCGAGACCCAGAAATCACAGGAGATTTAGTAAGCCTGAACTACTCAGCACAGGCCAGTCTCTTCCCACCAATCTGATTCCGATCAATTAACAATTATTTATGGAGTGCTTGATCCCCAATCACCAGAAGAGAACACAACAGCATCTCTTGTTTAAACAGTGCCAAAAGTGAGGGATTGAAAGCAGATCACCTGAACCCTGATGAAAAGGAAGAACAAATGACAGCCTGGACAACTTGAACATGGTGAGACCCATTTTTGTCACAGACTTCACTTCTTATTAAAGGAGTTTTCTGTTCTGCCAGGGTGAAGACTTTTTTTGTTAGAGAGATATGATGATATAACTTTTTTTTGATGTTTTGAGACAAGGTTTCTCTGTAGCTTAGGAGCTTGTCCTAGAACTCACTCTTGTAATCAGACTGGCCTCAAACCCACAGAGATCCACCTGCCTCTGCTTCCCGAGGGCTGGGATTAAAGGTGTGCACCACCACCATCAACCGAAATATGACATTCTTCACAAGCATATTTCACAAGCACGTTGTTATGATTTGATTATGGAATAGCTCCCAGTGGATAATATTTCAAATGCTTGTTCTACAGTTTGTGGTACTAACTTGGGTAACTGTCTCAGTTTTTTTTTTTTTTAACGATGCAATAAAATAACCTAGGGAGATAAAGGAGATCTTTGGCTGATGTGATAAAGGAACTTAAAGTAGAAAGGATCTGTTTAGCTCACAGTTCCAGGCTACGCTTCACCATGACAAAGAAGTCACAGCATCAGGAGTTGAAACAGCTACTCACATTGTGTCTGCAGTCTGGAGAGAGGAATGGCCATGCAAATGCTAGTTAGTGCTCAGTTCACTTTCTTTGCCTACTCATCCTACAGTTTGGATGGGGCTTCCCGCATCAGTTGGTGAAGTCAATGCAACCCCCAAGGGGTGTTTCCTGAAGGTCCTCTCCCAGGTGATTCTCGATTCTGCCACACCCACAAAGGAAGCCAAGCGTTACAGAGGCTGTGCAGCCTATAAGAAGTAGGAACTGATTGTTGGAAACAAGTCTGGAGAGGCAGGTCTTTGGTTATAGACTGACCCTTGGTGTGGGCTTTGCGCTTTTTCCATGCGGTATCGTAAGGTGAGGAGACTCGCTTACATCCTGCTGCTGCTGTGCACACCACGCTTGTCCAGCCAGGATGGACCGAATTCCTCCAAAGCAATAAGCCAAGCCAACGGCCGGCTGGATATAGAAAATCTACGTAAACGAATAGAAACTACAGAAACAAGCATAGCCAAAACAGACTGTGGCAGTCTGAATGTAAGTGGCCCTCATAATCTCATAGGGAGTGGTACTATTAGGAGGTATGGCCTTGTTGGAGGAAATAAGTCACTGTGGCGTTGGGCTTTGAGATTTCCTATGCTGAGGATACCACACAGAGTCTCAGTCGGCTTCCTGCTGCCTTCTGATCAAGATGTAACCAGCACCACGTGTGCCCGCATGATGTCATGCTCCTGATTATGGTGATAATGGATGGGACCTCTGAAACTGTAAGGAAAGCACTCCAATTAAGTGTTTCCTTTATAAGAGTTGCCGGGATCATGGTGTCTGTTCACAGCAATAAAAACCCTAGCTAAGGCACAAACCTTCCCTCCACTGAATTGTCCCGTCAGGGGTCTGTCCCAGCACACTGAAGGACTGCCCTGCAAGTCAGTGATTGCAGTGTGTGTGTGTAGGGGGGTGGACATGACCATGGTGACATGACCTGCATTTCATCTCCCTGGCATAGTTTTCGGGGTAGCAACTGTTGAGCCCTACATCTAAAATGGATTTTGAGAATGAATTTATTGACCACACTCCAAGATCAAACCCTTTTAGGAAGATGAACATGTATCCTGTGGAAACAGGCCTTCTGAGAAATCGCTGCTTCTCCTAGCTTTCATCAGGTTTTATTGCCTTCCTAATTAACTATTTTAATCGTATGCAACTGAAGTCCCTCAGAGCAGCCTTTCTTGTGTGTCTTTTACAAGTCCTGGATGCCTGAATAGTAGTTGATTACAAGCCTCAGACAATAAGAGTTACTGAATTATCACTTGGTGTTTTTAAACTCAATTTCTGCTAATCCCTTCTATGAAGTATGAATGCTTGTCAATGAATGTCCTCAAAGAGACGCCATGAACATTTATTTGAAGCCATGACTGTCGTGGGCACATTCCTTTTCTTTATCTTCCTTTCTGTGTCTTTCTTTTGGGTGTTGGCCAGCGCCTTTGTACGCTGTATCTGGGACTATGGCTCTTTTCTTTTCTCTATTTTCCTCTGGTTCTACCTCCATCCTCCGTTGCAGCTGCTTATAGGTAGCATGGCTAGCTGTCTTTCCCCTCTCCAATCTCCCTATTCCAGGCACTTGACAATAATTATTTATAGTTTGACTGTCAGGAGTTTTATCTTTGAACTCTAATAAAATTCCTTGAGCTTTCTTCTAAGTTTTTTCTTATTAAAAAGACAAATAACCCAAAGGAGGACCCCAGATTTCCCTAGACACATGTATGTTGTCCTCCAGGTGAGCCTCATAATATAATTCTGCACTAGATATTGAATGCTTCATCAAGGTCATCCCTATCACTCCAGGCAACATGCCTCTGAGGCAAGGTCAGTCATTTTATGCTTAGAAAAGCATAAGGTATGGGTAGGTCTAGGATGTAGGTAATAGTATCAAAAATTCTATTAGTCATAGGGCTATTATTACCTACCTTTTATGATAATTAATCAACATAGTGAATGCTACTTAGTTAACACACTTCCTTTGTTTTATTAAGGATCTTATTGTTGCCCAGGCTATCCCAGAGCTCATTATATAGCATAGGCTAACCTTGAACTTCTGAGCCCCCTGCATTTATCTCTCGAGGGTTTGGATTTCAGGCTTAGATTACAGATGTATACCAGCAGTTTATATTATACTGAGGATTGAACTCAAGGCTTCCTGCATGTGAAGCAAACATTCTTTCCATTGAACTGTATCCTGGACTTAACTAACATATTTTTCAAAATAAAACTGTTCACATTCTGTCTCATGACTCTCTCAACTCCTCTCTGAAATTAAGGCATAATGCTTACCTAGACTATACAGGTTTTCCAAATTTGACTCTTGTTCAAGCTTTCATTTAATTTCTAATTTCACATCTGCATACATAATAGTTGGTGATTTCTAGTACTTTTGTTATTTTTTTATAATGAAAGTCTTTGAATTTTTGAGCTAGAAGCTCTCAAACTTAACTGGTCATTGAAGTCACAGGAACTTTGGTGATGCTGGGCTTCACCAAAGACTAATAAAAAACTTTACAGTTGAAAACACAGATTTGAATAATTATGTTCTGCTTAGTCTATAGATACTCATTTGGTTTGCCCTGTTTGTCTTTAATTTCTCACAGTGGGATGGTGGTTTGGCCAGTTCCATGCTCGTTTTCAAATGCTGCCTCCTGACCTGCCTCTAACACAGAGATTGAAAACAAATATTCTCTCTCTCACACTTCCTTGCAGCCAACGATATCATATAATAAAGTTCTGGCCAAGACAAGAGGGTGACTCTCTGTGGAGGGCTTCTGGAAAGCTCACACATCCAGGTGTTTCTAATAACTTTCAATCTGCATGCTTCCATTTATCTGCACGCTTCCATAGACCTGGAATGAGAATGTGACTCATGCCAAAGGTCATTTAAGAAGCCAAGGGACCACTCTGTCTCTTTTGATTGATGTTCCAACCTCTTTGGTTTCCTCACAAAGTCCTTGGAGTCTATGTCACAAGGATCCTACGAGAAGGAAAGGACAAGAAATGCGAGATCTTGAAGCTTTTCTTTGAAATTCTGTAGGAATGATTGGAAATGATCACCCATTAAATGTTTGTTGCAAAGAATGTCCTTGTAGGACATGTGACAGTTATAAAGAGAAACCTAAGGGCTAATCGGTTGTATAGACTTGCAATGCAGAAAATTGAATTCTGACCCTAAATATTTATATTGTGTATGTAATGTATTTAACAACTTTTTAAAAAATCTTTGTGATTGTTGTTGTGTGTGTGTGTGTTTGTGAGCACAGATGCACACACGCTGAGGTGCACATGTGGAGGTCAGAGAACAACTTTAGAAAGTGAATTCACTCCTTGGAGGAACCTAGAGGTCTCACCCAGGTGTGAAGCTTCTAACTCCTACTGAGTCATCTTGATATTTGCTAACATTTCAAAGTGTAATGAGTATACAAAAACACTGCCAAAATTTTCACAAACACCTCTTTGTGCTCAACTAATATAAAGAAAGGAATATGGACTAAGACTCCCAAAGACAAACCATTCCTCTAATAACCAGAGTCTTACCAAAGAATGACCATGGGGCTGTTATTCCTTTCATGTCTGTAGGTAACAACCCACTGAATGGAACTGCAAAGTAACCAACTCTCCTGTGTGCATAGGCTTTCTACTGAAATGGAAAATCAAACCTGCACTATGGCACACTTGATTGTAGGACAACAAAAAGAAAAAAATCCAAACCTACAAAGCAAAGATTTAAGTTGGCATTACTTTCTAATAATTGAGATACTGGGGGTTACTCAATGCACATACCAGCATTGTTAAGATGATTTAACATTCAAATAGTTGAACGTAAAATATTATCAATGTGGGTGTCGTCATTGATCTTTCTTGGGTCCCACTGCTAAAGAATGGAGCTGTAGGATGATTTCAACAAACAATCCCTGACAGAAAGCCAGAGGCAACAAGGCACAGGGACAGACAGCTGACAAATGCAGTATGGGGCCATTAAAGCATATGATGAATTTGCCAGGAAAGTATATATTTGTGCAAGAGGTGAGCTCATATCGCCCATAAATTTGTCAGCTTTGACACAGTGTTCTCTGCTTGGCATGAGTAATGCCTTGCTATTCGCTGCCTTTGTCTGGCAAAAGCTCTATCAGTCACTCCAGGGTTATTTACAAAGAAACATGTCTATCAGTTACAAGGACATGACTTTGCTGTTAAAGATAACAAAAGAGGAAATCAAGCAATGGCCTCTCAGAAAGGGAGGCATCTTCCCCAGACAAGCTCTGGACTGGAATGAATCAGACGAACGGCAATTGGCCAGGCTGGCCCTGTGCCTAGCATGACCAGCCTTAGTGCATTTATCCACACTGATTAGATTAGGAATTATTAATAGCGAACTACAGAGTAGAGCAAAGGGTCATTTAGAGTTTAATTCTGTTCTCAGATAACTTCATTTAGGCTGATGGGATTGTTATTGTAGGGGTTTTATATGTTTATAGGAAACAATATACTCAATAATGAAGTCCTGCCTCCTTCTGCAAGGTCAGGAAAGCTATTGTGTTGCTAGATTGAAGTCTTCACAATTGTGTTAATTAAGTAACAGTGATTGGACTTGGTCTACTCTTGAAAGAAATTTAAGGGCCTAAAAGCTGTTGAGAATGTATTCTTTCAACATAAATATATGGTAAGGCAAGAGAGAGCAGAGAGAAGCCTGTGACTTGGGAAAGAGAAAAGCTTCTACTTAAGGAAGGCAGGAACCTGGTTGGCAGATGTAACTCCTTGGCACCTAAGTCCAAATGGCTTGTCAGGTTAGGGTTACATTTAATAGTTTCCTGTTGAATGATGAATCTAAAACACAAGGCTACAGGGTTCACTCTGGTGGCTTGTCATTTCTTCTCAGTGACTTATCTCCCAAGGCCGAGCTCAAGCCGGATGGTCAGAGCAAAGTACGAAACACATCCTTTTGCAATAAAGATCTGAGGCTTTGATGTTTCCTACAGATCAAGGATGTTAGTGGTGGGGAGCTTAGCTCTCTCCTACACTGATTTCACTCCCTTAGACTGCCTGTGAGTTGGTTGGATGTTGAACTGTGTGCCAGAAAGTGGCAGTGCTGTCTGTCTGCATTCAAGGAAGGCAGTTTGTTATCTGATTGTGTGGAAAGTCACAGAAGACTTTGGGGTCCTATCTAAGCTGCTATGGCTCTCTATTTAGTCCATATGCAGGGACACCCCCTGAAAGGCAATTCTAAAGAGAAATGTGGTGCTTAGTGGTCTTTCTAATTCTTCTCCAACTTTCCTCCATAAAGGGGAACACCACATTGAAACAGAATATGCTTTCTCCAATAGAAAGACTATTAGACAAAGATAACTTCCTTAACACAAGCTTTTAAAATTGCCTTCAATCCCACTAGTAAGTCTCAAATAGTAGTGATTTTTTTTTTCTCTAAGGGATATTTACAATGTTTGAAGATGTTTTTGTCATACTAATTGGGGTTTCAGGTGGTGTGTAGTGGATGGAGACCAGGGATGCCTCTAGATTACTTACAGGATATATGACAGACCCCCCCCACACACACACCACAGAGTTATCCCATCTAAAATGGCAATAGTGTAAAATATTAACTGCGCACTGCTTTGAAGCACCTTCAATCAGTGATACTAGGTCTTTGCAGAGGTTACTTTTTTCATGAAATGGGACACCAGACAACTGCTATAGACCGAATAATGTATTATGGCAGTGTAAATCAGAAACCATATTAGAATTTGAGAAACAAAACATATCTTATAAGGGGTGCTCATTTCAGTAAAATCTCTGGAGACAGAAACTTTTCCTTTTTGTTCTCAGATGTGCCACATCTTCGTGGAGTGGTGTATCAAGACTTGAAGGCATATATGAAATATGCGCAAGGCAGCATGACATGTCGGGAAAGGTGCTGAGCTGACTTTTCCAATAGCTAAATGCAGTCCGGCCAATGACTAAACATGAGCCTGATCAGGTTATTGAACCCACTTGGGGCTCTGGTTACCGTTTCTGGCCAGATACCGAGACTAAGAGACTTGACATCAGTCTTTGGCCACTCCCTATTCTTCGACCACCAGGAAGGCTGAGACACCAGTTGCCTTTATTGTGGGCGCTTCTACCCCCTTCCTTTTTTTTTTTTTTTTGGTTTTTCGAGACAGGGTTTCTCTGTGGCTTTGAAGCCTGTCCTGGAACTAGCTCTTGTAGACCAGTACCCCCTTCCTTTATGACTTCAGTTTAAGGCCTTGTATTTTATATCTTGGTTGTTATCATACGATCTAGGCTGATGTTTTAGGACTATGTTATATATATACACACAATATGCATACAGGGAAATACACTGTAAAATGTTGACTTTCTCTTTGTTTAAGCCATGACTTTATTCTCATTCCTTGTCACAGTTTCTTCTGTGATTTCCCATTGTTTCTCATATCACATACTTAGCAAGACAAACAAGACTGTCTCTGATTGTATCAGGAATACTTTCCCCTGCTTGTCCCAGGTGCTCGCTTTAGCTGTATCTTTACTGTCTTCATTATATCCGTGTACTAACAGTCATCTTCATGATGACATATCCTAGGCTACAATCTGATAGTACAGCCCTCTGCACAGTGGCATATATTAGGCTATAGGCTGCTGGTACAAATGTGAGGATATTTGGAGCATTTCAATTGACTGTTGTCAGTGATTCTAAACATAATGGGTTCTGTTTGCCTCCCAATCCTAAATGAGTTTCTCAAACTTGGACCTGGATTTGAAATAATAGTATCTGTATTACTTCATTGCTATATGGTGCTGGGATATTTATTTTATTTTGTTAGTGTGTTTGTTTTGGTTAGTTTCTTTAGTAGTCTTGGACATTGCTGCAATATGAGGCATTACAGCCATGGATACACCAAAGTATTATTTTGAGACTAAGCAGATGGCTCAGTTGGAAAAGTTCACTCCAAACAAGCATAAGGACTTATGTTCAGGTCACAAATATAGTGATACAGTCCTATAACCACAGAATTATGGGAGAAAGAGGATGAAGTTAAACAGATCCCTGAGGCTCATTGACCAGTCAATCTAACCCAACTGATAAGCCTCAGAATAAATGAGATATTTGGTTTCAAAACTAAAGGTAGCCAGGCGGTGGTGGCGCATGCCTTTAATCCCAGCACTCGGGAGGCAGAGGCAGGCGGATCTCTGAGTTTGAGGCCAGCCTGGTCTACAAGAGCTAGTTCCAGGACAGGCTCTAGAAACTACAGGGAAACCCTGTCTCGAAAAAACCAAAAAAAAACAAAAAACAAAAAAAAACAAAACTAAAGGTAGAGATAGGATAAAAACAACTGATAATTACCTCCAACCAGTGCACACATGCACATATATGTTATAGTCATTTGAATGCAATTGCACTTCTTAAGCTCATAGTACTATTAGGACATGTGGCTTTGTTGGAGTAGGTATGGCCTTGTTGTAAGAAGAGTGTCACTGTAGAGGTGGACTCTGAGGTATCCTATGCTCAAGCTACACTTAGTGTAAACACAGACTCCTTCTGCTGCATCCAGATCAAGATGTCAACCTCTCAGCTCCTTCTCCAGCACCATGTTTACCTGTATGCCACCCACTATGATGATGGTGGACTAAATCTCTAAAGCTCTAAGCCAACCCCATTAAATGTTTTCTTTTATGAGAGTTGTCATGGTCCTGGTGTCTCTTCACAGCCATAGAAACAATAATTAAGACATATGTGTATTCTCCTAACAAATGTGTAACAACACACATATACAACATAATACACACTCATACATACATATGTACAAAAATATAATTTCATTTTTTTCTCTTCTAAGTTCAATATATATAGAATGAATGTTGGCCAGTTGCTCTTTGTGGCATAACTTTTATCTTGTCTCTCCTATGAAAGTTGCTTTCTGTTATCTTTTCTGTAACTTTCCAAAGACTCATGCTAGCATCTGTGCACAACTTTCACTTTGGTATTTCCAAGTTTCAACTACGATTAATTTTTCAAATAGATGGAGGCATCAATGCGGTTTTTATTCTTAACTGTGCTTGTTCACTATCAAGAATTGATTCCTTGTTAATCTGTGCATTTGCTGATGTGTTTTCCTCTCAGTCAAAATAATCACCTTGTAAAAAGTATGTGAGAGCTCCATGTACTGCAGCATCTGGAGAAAATGAGAACTTATAGAGAGGCAGATTATCCTGTTAAATGAATCGGGAACTGTGGGGCTGGGATAGGAAGTGCGATCTTAACATTCCTTAAGAGAATTTGGATATGATAATAAATGTGAGAACCGCTGAGTGTTAACACCATGGATTTTGGACGGACTGTCTAAATCTAACTATGCATGTATCAAGATTTTTGTTCCTTCCATGCTTAGTCTCCTCATCTATGGATGGGATAATAGTACCTCCCTGTGTGGAGTAGTGGACAGTGGAAATTGAAGTAACACATAGGAAACACTTGGCAAGATGCAGCACTTTCTGTGTATTTTAAAGTTTTAGCTCTTGTTCAAATTGTGCCCATTGTCTAGGCTTAGGGCAAGTCTTTTTGGTGCTCATCTGTCTAGCCTTGGCTATGCTGGCCTGCCCCTTCTTTTTAAACATCTCTACCACCTCACTTTCTTTCTTTCTATGCAAATATACAAATATTTTTGTAACCAAATACCAAGGTATCTCCTGAAAAGTTTTTTTTTTTTTAATTCTAAAGCTAACAGTGAACAGACTTAGATTCGGTTTCTATTTTAGCAATAATCAAACTTCTTGAAGCCTACCTCATTTTCTTTTGCAGCCTTGTGAGTGTAAACCGATACTCATTCTTGGGGCTGGTATGGTTGATATGAGGATGGATGGGGGCATGTTTTGGCCCTGTCTTCAGTGATGGATCAGTCTTGTTTGTTCTAGATGCTTCTGGACTTGTTATCCTGTGTGATTTCTAACTGGTGCCAGGTTTTTGACAAACGATAGCATCAAGTCATGGGCCTACCTATTTTCCCTGAGTGTTTGGATGTAATGATTTTAAGGACGGCCTCAAAGCTAATGAGTCTTGCCAGTAGGAGTGTAGCACAGGAGTCCTCACCAGCCAATCAGGTGCCTCCTTGGAAAATGGTTGAAGTGGGGAAAAGCAAGATGAATGGACATGTGCGTATCATATTCTTTGAGAATTGAATAAAGAATTTATGGTGTTCCCTGACTTGACATACTTCATACTTGTCATGTTGGCACATTGAATTATACTCTCCTGCCCACGGGGCTTTTGATGATGTTTCAGACATTCAGGTAATGGATGTCTCTGTGCTGTATTCTTATATTTGCAGCAAAAGATCTAATACACAAAGCAGTGGTGTAATGGACTTTACCCCAGTCGACCAGACACAAAGGCCCTACCTCTGCTCTCTGTGCCCTCATTGGCCCATGTCCTTACCTAGACACACAGTGCCTTTCTCTGACTGAAGATGCTCCACCTGAAATAACAGTGTAGCCCCAAAACCAATGCTGTTTCTATATGTGCAAGTTAGCACGGAGAACAATAATTAGTGGCTAGGAGGGCAGCCATGGTGCAGTAGAAGTAATATTGATTAACTGCCTTGTGTTCTCTAGTTTAAGCTAGCTTGGCTATGGTCTTTCTGTGCATGGACTTGGAAGAATCTCTCAGGCTGGTACCTTAACAGCAAGCAAACAAAAACAAACAAAAAAATCCTCTTGGCTATCCCCACCGGGGGAATATTTGAGAACTCATTTTGAAAAGTATATTTTCAATTTGAAAATAATGGAAGTGAGAAAAAACATCCTGGATGACTTAGAGAAACAGAGCCTTCAAGAGCACATGCTGGTGACAATCGTCTTATGTGTGATGGACAGATCAAGCCTGTCTTCTGCACCTGAGTGTCAGTGTGCTGAGCATTTTATGCTCAGTTTAAACCCACACTTCAAACTCAAAGGGCCACGGTAGATGAGGGAAGAAGTAACTACCTGGCAGTCAGGCTTTGAGGGCTTTTGCTGATCTTTCAGCCCTAATTCTGCAGGAATCCTTGAAAGATGTGGCCCCACTAATGGCTGTGATGGATTCATTAGACAAAAATTTTCAATGGAAATTTCCTGTCCATGTAGCGCCTGGGAATCTGTCCGTTGTGAGAAGCAACATGGGGGACTAGCCCTTCATGTTCAATATTTCTGGGTATTTCTCACATGCTTCAAATGCATGCTATGAAAAGCAGAATTTTCTTTATTTCTTTGTCATCACCCCAAATGCACTAGGTCAGTGTTCATTAAACATAGACTCATCAAATTAGAGTGAAACAGGTGCAACCATCTGGAATAAGAAGAGGAGGAAACTCCATTCATAAATACAATGATGCTATAGTTGCTGACAGTGCTGCCTCTCAGTCTTGTGCTTTTCACTAGCGTCCCTGCACCTTTACCTTCTTCTTGGTGCCATAGGAGTAGTACAGCTTCTTCATCATAACCATCAAAGGCTCTCAAGACCAGGGAAAGAACCATCACAGGAAGCCATGATAATGAGGAGATGACTATACAGCTCTGGAGCCATCAGGGTCTGAGTTGCATTTGAGTATGTTCACTGTTGAGTTCCTGTGGTAGTTTGAATGTAATTGGCCCCCATCATCCCATAGGGAGTGGCACCATTAGGACGTGGGGCTTTGTTGGACTGGGTATGGCTTTATTGGAGGAAGTGTGTCACTGTGGGGCCAGGCTTTGAGGTTTCTTATGCTCAGGATACTGCCCAGTGTTTCAGTTAACCTCCTGTTGCCTGAAGATGTAGGATTTTCAGCTACTTCGCCAGCGCCATGTCTCCCTTCACACAGCCATGCTCCCTTCCATGATGATAATGGACTGAACCGCTGAGACTGTAAGCGAACCACCCCAACAAAATGTTGTCTTTAGAAGAGCTGCTGTGGCCATGGTGTCTCTCCACAGCAATAAAAACTCTAACTAAAGCCGTTCATAAACAGATAGTGTTATAACATTGATCCATGCACACAAATCACAGGCATTTGGTTTTTATATAAATAGCACTACTTTTGAATACTTACCTTACAGAAATTATGACAAAATTTAGCAACTCAAAGAGCACAGTTTTATTGTCATATGTGGTTTAGGAATTCTGGCACAGCTCACCTGGGTTTTGCACGTCCTGATTTTTTTTTTATTTTTAGATTTACTTATTTTATTGTATGTGTATAAGTGTTTTGCTTGAAGGCATGTGTGTAATCTATGTAGGTGCCCATGATAGTTGTGACTCACTGTCAGTGCTGGGGACCAAATTTGGGTCCTCTGAAAGAACAACAAGTGCCTTTAGCTCCTGCGCCATCTCTCCAGCACTGTTCCAATGTTTATCATAAGGCAAACAATGCTACTCTGGATTTCAGAAGCATCTGCTTGCTCACATGGTTAGTAAATGGCCTTGATTTCACTTAGAGTAGTAAAGCTTCCATTCCTTGTTGGCCATTGCTCAGGTCCCTGCTCCTGGGCCTTTCCAGCTTAGCAGCTTTCATCTTTAGGAAAAGCCCAGAAGGCTGTCATGGATCCAATGACTTATCACCTCACTTAACTTCAAGCGTTGTAAGGCAATCCCCGTTGTGGTAGTGGTATTGGGAAGTGCTGTCTCTGAGAAGTGACTAGGTTGTGAGAATAGAGCCCTTGTGAGTAGTATAAAAGAAAACTGAGGAGAGTTCCTTTTCTTTTTCCCACGTGAAGACCCAGCAAGATGGTTGTCTCATGGACCCAATCAGGAATCCTTCACCGTTCACTGAATCTAACTGTCCTTCAATCTTAGATTGCTTGCTTCCAGCACTGGAAGAAAAAAAAATATGTTGCTTATAAGCCACTCACTCTACTGTTTTTGGTTAGAGCAACCTGAATGATCTAATTCAAAGGAAATTAAGAGAATCTGCCAGTTACATGGAAGCTAAATCTTTCGCAACCTAATCACAGAAGTGGTGTTTGCTCACTTTTGGTTTCTTTATCAGAGGCAAATCAGCAAGTCCAGCTCCCTCTAGAGGAAGACATTCTCTAACAACATGGATCCCAAGAAAATGGGAGTGTTTGACAGCCATGTGAGAAGTCTGCCTACAACACTTACTCCTGAAAGAGAGAACTCATCTGTTTATTGTTTGTACTTAGATGGTAACAAGCAGAATCAAGGTAATTGTCCAGACAACCTCCAGTGCGAGAATTCCTGTCTAATTTACATTTTTGCTTTTAAAGGTGTTTCTTAGAAGTGTCAGAAGAAAAAGATAATCCTCCGCCATTTTCTAACTGACTTTGCTCATACAGTAGTTACCGTGGTTCTCAGTGAAGCCTGATCATTGCCTGAACTTGTGATTTGTCACTTCGAAGGGAAAATTGAAGGATGCTTAGCTTACCTATCTATGTACCATTTATAAGCTGAAAGCTCTCATATCCCTCATTACTTCTTAGACAGTCACAGTACAATCTGGAGATTGGAGGACTTTGGATAAAGGCAAGTGGTTTTTAGAATAAGTACCCTAAATAAATACTAGATCCATTTGCTTATAGGTAGTTGCAAAGGTATTTATTTTCTCACCATCTTATTGCTGTTTTATATCAGATCCTGCTCATGTTTGCCATTACCCACTCTATAGCTTCTGCATGCTCTTAACATCCATAAATATTCATACAATACACAAATCTGACCATACTTCTCCTCTAGCTCCTATAATATGAAAGAGCTAGCATGCTATAGCTTTGGGTAAAAGAAGGGAGTTTTAGGTGTGTTGGTTTGTTTTGTCTTTTAAATATCACCTATAACTGTGTTCTGTTTGCATTGTTGGGGTCACTGTGACTCAGAGGTGGAAAACTCATTTTCTCGTACACATTCAGATTACATGACACCCCGGGGGCAGTTCACTTCACAGTGGCAGAGAGTGTTCATATTACAGCATGACCAGGAAGCAGAGATGAGGCACTGGATCTCCCTAGCGACCCATTTATACAGCTGCACCCGCCCCCCTCAGAAGTCCAACAGCCTTCAAAATAGTCGTGGAGAAATAAGCATTCCAAAACTGAGCCAAAGGAGGACAGGTCAAGTTTAAACCATCACAGCAACTGCAGGATATTTTCTAACAAATACTCAAGAATCTTATATCATGGGGCTGGGGAAATGGATGAGATTGTTCACTGCTCTTGATGAGAACCAAAGTTCAGTTCCCAGCACCCACATGGTGGCTTACAACTTGCCTGTAACTCTGATCCTGCAGACCTAACACTGTCTTCTGGCCTTTTCAGACTTCTACAAGTATATTGTGCACATAAAACTACACACACACACACACACACATAAACACACAAACACACACATGCACACACATGCACACACGCGCACAGGATAAGCCTTTAAGAAACCTCTATCTGTGATTACCATGACTAAGAGAGGGTAGAGAGCAGGACACACCTTTTAACTGGAGACTTTTAGTATCTTTCAATTTTGTACCATGTGACTGAATTAAATCAACAAAATAAAATTCAAACCTCTTCCTTGAGCAGTTTAAAAAATTTCCACTTGCTAACATGGGAGGCTGTCATTGGCTTCTGACACATTTCCCACTGCCTGATGCTATTCACTCATTGACCCCTTTCCTCACATGCTACTGCTGCTACTAACACCTAGCATGCCTTTTCTCTGTTGAACCCCTCTAACTGCCTATAGCAAACCTACTGAGCACAGTGCAGGCCCCTACCCGGGACTCTGCTCTATCTCTACACTCGCTTGGTCCCTCTCTCTTTTTGGCACGATATTTACCACTTCACCTAGAAACTATCTCCAGGAGGTAATGTGTGATCCCTTCAGAGTGTCCACAGGTACAACATTTGGTTGGAATATTAATGTGTCACATTTTATCAATTGCTGAATTCAAGCTGCATACTCAGAGATGCAAGAAATGCAGCCTTGAATTTTCTGTAAGTTTCTGTTCTTACAAAACCAAAGTTGTATTAGGTCAGAGGCAGGAGATGACATTGGGGATTTGTGGATTTGTTTATGAGGAATTAATTGAGGAAGAGCTCTCAAGAGAAACCAAGAAAGGAAAAATCAAGAAAGGGCACTACTTTGGGCAATGTCCCAGGGAGAGTGATTGCAGCCTGGCCCTCCTGAGAAATATGTAGTAAATAATTTCTAATTCTGGTTCATGGTTTATTATTTTTGCCCTTGAATAAAACACAATCCCCAAGTGTGCAGAAATGTTTGTTGTTTTTTGTGACTCTGTTCTAAGCACCTATAACAGTGCCTGCAAATAATAGTTACCATATCTCAGTTAAATCATCTCAACACAACTTTCTTTTGCTGCCTCAACAAATTTAAGAAGCAGCCGGGCGGTGGTGGCGCACGCCTTTAATCCCAGCACTCGGGAGGCAGAGGCAGGCGGATCTCTGAGTTCGAGGCCAGCCTGGTCTACAAGAGCTAGTTCCAGGACAGGCTCTAGAAACTACAGGGAAACCCTGTCTCGAAAAACCAAAAAAAAAAAAAAAAAAAAAAAAAAAAAAAAAGAAGCATATTTAATTATTCTTTGATCAAACTGTGATTACTTCTGTACTTAAGCGCTAGGAACACAACAATGAACAAAGCAGTGAACAGTCATCCTTCTTGGAGTGTGTAACCAGAAATGTGAGCACCTCTGACTTTCAGGGCAACTGATGTGGAAGCGCTTTAAGAACATCGCAACTTTGACTGCATAGGTACATCTTCCAGCCTTCTCTGCTGAATCCATCCTAACCTGTGACCATCAGGTGACAAGACGTCTCCCACAATCCAAGCTTTCCTATGGTGATATCATTAAGTTTCAGCCACAGGGATATGGAGTAGATTCATTCCCCACTCTCAGATCTGCCCTCACAAGACAGTTGTCCAAAAGACAAAGAACTGTCTCATCTCCTCAATACCTGTCTCTTTCTCTCCAACAGGGTCTCTTCTTACATCTTTCTGAAGGAACATTACAGAGAACCATCAGGTACCCAGAGCAGCACACATTTTTCCCTTCTTCCTCCACTTTTTCTCTCTTTTCTGACTGGAGATTGCCTCATTGAGGACAGCTGTGAGAGGTGGGAAGAGAAGGAGATGGATCTGGATTTATCCCAAATTCTCTCACCCACTGCACATGACACACCATTTATGAACCATGGTTATGATACTCAAACAGCTTCCCTTCTGTTTCTATGCTTTCAAAACCCAGATTCTTGGTCTGATGAGAAGAGTCAGGGCCAAGAGAACCCTAGAGAATAAGAAGACAGTCAGGGCCAAGAGAACCCTAGAGAATAAGAAGACAGTCTGCTAATCTATATGGGCACCATCTCAAGTATAGAAATTAGCTTTCTCTAGGTCCCTCTCCCTGTTATCTTGTCCCCACTGTAGGGGCAGTAGCTGTGCCTCCTTCATCATGTGCCATCAGCATTTTATAGACCTCCTGATCCACCTGTATGCACTGGTTTTAATGAAAAATACTTGAAAATGTAGCTTTATTCTTTTTTCTTTTGTCTAACAGCCAAAGGCAGTATATGGTAGCTAAGAGCACAGGCTGAAATTCTCATCTCCTATCTTAAGTGAGTTTTAACCTTGATCTATTTACTTTCTTTCTTCCTGCTTTACTGTTCTTACTTCTTAAACAGAGATGTGGATGATGTAATCTTGCTAATATGGTAAGAGAAGGAAAGCCTGTAAGAAGCTCAGACCAGGCCTCTTCTCCTCTCCTCTCTTCCCCTCCAATACCACCTCCACCTTAGTTATGGAATAATCTTTTTGGACAGTGTAATGGTGTGTCACTCAGATTGGTTTTGTAGGAAGAGTTTTCCTGTCCCAACCTCCTCCTCCCAAATAATCACTCAGAGACTTAATATAAGTTCTAAATGCTTAGCCAGTAGCTCAGGCTTATTACTAACTCTTGTATTTTAAGTCAACCCACATTCCTTATTTATGTTCTGACATGTGGAGTCACCTTTATTAGCATGGCACATTCATCTCCTGCTCCTTCTGTGTCTGGTTGGCGACTCCTCTGATTCTGTCCTTCTCCTTCCCAGCATTCTTAGTTTGGCTTTCCCACCTAACTTCATCCTATTCAGCTCTTGGCCAGTCAGGTTCTTTATTAAAGCAATCATAGTGACAAATCTTCACAGTGCACAAAAGGATTATTCCACAGTAGACTTACTAAAAACCTGAATGGCCAATAGTTAGGCAGGGCTTTCAGGGCAGAGAGGAGGCTGGGAAGAAGAAGGTGGAGATGCCATAAGCCAAAAAGGGAACAGGATTGGCACTATGGAGATGAAGTAAGAAAGCCATGAGGAAGAAAGTAAATTAATAAAAATTGGTTAATTTAAGTTATAGGAGCTAGTTAGAAAGAAGCCTAAACTATCAGCCAAGCTCTCAAAATTAATAAGAAATTTCCTTGTGTTTATTTGGGAGCAGGTAGGTGGGACAGAAAAATTCACCTACAATCCCCACTTCACCCCCCTCTCTGTGTAGCTTAAGAACCTCACCTAAACTCATAAGCCCCTGTCTCTGCTGCTCGAGTGTCAGGATTATAGGTGTGTATCATCATACCTAGAGAATGTTCCTCACTTTAAAACCTTCTGTCTTTGCCAACCTAGTTGAATTTGCTTCCCTATATGCTTCAAGTAGTTTTTTTTTTTTAATTTTAGGAAGACAAAGCATGCTCTCTACCCCAGAAAGCCTCCCTTTCACCCCAGATAAGTTGTACTGCTCTGCTTTCCCCACAGCTGGTATTCTTCCATCTTTTATAATATGCATCCTGCCATTTATAAAGGATCTGTTATCTTCCCTCTGGATTGGCCTGTGTCCCATTACTCATATTCATCTATTTCCTCCACCAGATGAATAGCATAAATTGTTAAAGACTCGTTTGCTAATTACTGTTCTCTGTACTAGCTTGAAGTTGTAGACCTCCTTCTCCCTGTGCTCTCCTTTCTGTTCCTGGGCTAAATCTCATCAATAATAACTGGTTTTTCAGTAAGTTCAGAGAATGTGACTCACTGGGGAAAAAATGCTTTTGAAGAAGGTTTGGGTTCCTCTTGAAATATATTTTAGCATGATTCATCTTCCTTGGACCACATAACCTCAAATCAGGACTCTTGTGTACCTTTCTCTCCCATTTCTTCTTCAACTGCTATGCTTTTTTTCTCTCTCTTTTCTTTTTGATTCATCCATCTCAACTCCTGCCATGCCTGTGCAGCAATCAGGCATGATCCTGCCAACACTGGTGTCACCTATGGAAAGCACAATTATGTCTACTGGCATCAAAATATAGTAGTGACAATTCTTCAAAGACAACAATCACAAACAGCCTGAGGCAGCCAGCGGTTCTTCCACTTGCTGCTTTCGGTAATTGTTAGTGCTTTTCTTTGGTTATTTTAAATCACGGCTCACTATGCTCTGTTTTACCTGAGAGGTGCTGCTGTGTTGGCATTTAACGCATAGTTCCTTGTTCCTGTGGTGCAGAGCAGGTGAGGAGGGGGTTGTTTTGTGCCCCATCTCACAGATTCTCACAGCGCAGGATCTCCTGTTTGCAAACAGTTACTCAGCTGCTTTCATGTTTGTAATTGTGTTGACAAGGAAAAGGTTCCATTCCTGGCAACATCTCCCAGCCTCCTGAGCTCCCTCAGGCACTTAGACCGTGCAGGAGGCACAAGCTGACGTGGTTGCCACCTGATACCTCTTTCGCTTACCTCAGCCCAGAATACCTATCTGTAGTCCATGAGCTACATCCTAATGAGACAGCTGCTCAATGGAGCTCCCTTGATCTTCCTTTAGGGTCGGCTGCTCCCTGTCTACCCAATATCCAATGCATAGAGAAAATAGCTATACTTGTCAGCCTTGGGAGAAGTCATGTTCACCTTCAAAGAACCAGCACTGAGTTTTTTGGGAGGAGGGGGGTTGTTTTTTTCCTTTATGTTCACTTCTCTGACAGCAAGAGGAAGGAAAAAAAAGCCTTATTTTAAATACCTCCCCTAAAACATCACACTGGGGGTCTCTAATGCTGACGTAAAATTCAATGTTTATGGCATTAAAAAAAAGTAATTTCACATTGGTGGAGATCAGGTGACTAGTTAAAGGAATGACAAAACATCCTATTATTTCTTGATGCTCAGCCCGCTATGTCAAATCAGCATTTAATAGTTTACAAAGAAATAAACATGAATGGATTAAATTTTCTTCTGAAAATACACTGGATGGAAAACACTGGCAAAAATATTCCTGATTTATTGTTGTCTATAGAACGAGAAGCAAAGATCATAAGACGTAAACATCAGGTTTCACTCCGTGGGCTGCTGTGTTTTTCCATTCTTTTATCTTATCAAGATTCAGGAGATGCTAATTTCTACACATTTCAAACATGAATATTTGATCACCTACTGTTACAACAAACAGAGAGGGGGGAGATTAAACTATCAAGATCCATGAGACTAGAAGTCAACTGCTCTGAGTTACAATGAAGGCCTTCTGATTTTCTATGATGTCTCTTGGAAACATGGGATGCTACATAACCTGATCATGCAAGGGAATTAGGTTGTAAAAGCAACTGGCAACAAAGTGGAGGCAAATCCAGTGAGTGTCTGCTCACTCTCTTTATCTTTGGTTCAATTGATGGGTTCTGAAGTGGATTTTCCATTGTGCTACACAGAGTACCCACTATGTATGTGTTTGTCTATGTTAGCAACATTTCAATAGCATACTTAATCTCTTCTTCAATTATCTACTCATCCCTAGGCTTCTGTTTCCTAGGATGACCATAAAAATATTACTCACATCTAAACCCATTTCTCTTCAGAGAAATCTGAACAATGGTATGCAGTATGAATCATTTGTATACAACTCAAAAATGGACAAAATTAAACATTTACAAAGACATATGGAAATGAGATAACACTCTTAAGTAAAGCAAGAGAGTAGTTAATATAAAATTAGTACTATCACTCACTCTTGGGACATAAAGAAGGCTGTGTCCTGAGAAAGACTTATGGTGGCTTCAACAAGTCCAGGCTTGTTTTATTTTTCAAATTGGGATATATTTTTCAAATTGTATATATATACATTACATCTGTTTTACTTTTTCTTTAAATGATCAGTTCTCAACTTTTTAAATCTCAGGGTCCTTTTACACACACAAAAATTACTACAGCTTTCATATAACATTAGTGTATAGGAAATTTTAAATATTATACCAAGCCCAAAGTTGGCAAGTTAGGTGGAATGTGGCATTAAATTTCTATCAATGAACTTTGAATTTTTGTTACATTAAAATTCAATAGTGATTGATGTATACAATGTAAAATGATACGGAAATGTCCCACTCTGACACAGAACTGGGTCTAATGGATATATACAATACACATTTTAAATTCAGTAGTCTTCTTGTGCTAAATGTGTTTTCCTCATGTATGATGTGATCTGGAAAATAAATGATTCACTGAGTTAGACAGATCTGTATTGACTTGCAATCTGCTATATCAGCCACTCCATCAATACATCCAATGATAACACCAGAAATACTTTGAAATATTTGGAATGTTCAGTCTAGTAGCATTAAATACACACTTTACAAAGGTCTATTCATCTGTGTGAAAACAGCAAACAGCACATGCTGTCTGTCACTTTCATTTCTGTGAAAGACATACATGACTCATTTGGAAGAATCATGCCAAAGGCCCATTCTGAGAAATAATAATTTGCATCATTTAATCATTCTTCCTATGAAGCAGCTCTTTCAGTTCTATGCACACATAAATGTGTCCCCCCATTAAAAGATACCGCCACATGTCAGTATGTGCAAGTACCTAATGTCCAAGTTTCATTTTGCTCAGGACTTGAGTAAAGATTTAATAAAACTTGTTTCACATCTTCATTAATGTTCTTAGATAAAGCTTTCCTTCTATGACCCAAAGGTATACTGTAAAGAGGAACTGACAGTGATTATCAGTACAGTTTCGTGCCATTGCCAATGTTTTTAGTAACTGTTGTCACTGTATCATCAGAGAAATTGTCCACAAAGTGAAAAGACACACAGTATCTTAATATTGTACAAAAGACCTTAAATTGTCTTTATAAATATGATATATGTCCTTATAGAAGAAATTAATAAGTCCCTTAAAGAAATCTATAAAAACACAAATGATGGAAGGAAATCAATAAGAAAGTTCAAGACCTGAAAGTGGAGTAGAATTAGTAAAGAAAATCCAAACTGAGAGAAATCTGGAAACAAAAGATTTAGGAACTAGAATGGAAGTTAAGAGGCAGTAAATCTCATCAACAGAATGCAAGGGATGGAAGAAGGAGTCTCAAGCTCTGAAGATGTGATAGAAGATATTGAAACTTTAGTCAAAGAAAGCATTAAATCTAAAGAACTCAGGCATAAAACATCTAGAAAATTTGGGAAACTATGAAAAGTACAATCTAAAAATACTAGGAATAGAGGAAGGAGAAGTAACAAGGTCAAAAGCACAGAAAATATGTTTGACAATATCATAGAAAAAAACTTCCCTTACCTAAAGAAGGAGCTGCCTATAAAGGTATAAGAAGCATACAGAACAATAAAGATTGGACCAGAAAAGAAAGTCCCCTCACCACATAATACTAAAAATACTAGGGGAAAGGGCCAAGTAATATACTAAGACAATCCTATTAGAATTACACCTGACTTCTCAGTGGAGAAATCTAAAAGGCAGAAGGTCCTGAAAAAAAGTTTTACAAACTCTAATACAGAATACAGATGTTGGTCCAGACTACTATACTCAGCATACCTTTTAATTACAATTCATGAAGAAAGAAAGATATGTCTTGATAAAACCAAATTTAAGCAATACATATCTACAAATTAAGCCATACAGAAGGTACTAGAAGGAAAACTAAAACCTAAAGAGATTAATCCAAGAAAATATAAATAATAAGTAATCCCAGAATAGCACATCAAAGGATGGGAAAACACATACACAACAAGAGGAATAACAAGAAAATAATAGAGATTAGCAATCATTGGTCATTAAGATCTCTCAATATCAATTTAGTCTTAATTCCCCATAAAAAGGCACAACTAACAGAACAAAAGTGAACTTAAGATTGACCCTTCTATTGCATCCAAGAAATGTACCTTAACATTAAGGATAGACATCATCTCAGGATAAAAAGATGGAAAAAGATATTCAATGAAAATGGACTTAAGAAACAAACTGGGGTAGCCATCGTAATATCTGACATAATAGACTTCAAATCATAGCTAATCAAAAGAGATACAGAAAGACACTTTATACTCATCACAAGAAAAATCCACCAAAGGGATATTGCTGTTCCTAACATCTATGCACCAAACACAAGGACACACAAGTTCATAAAAGAAACACTACTGCAGTTAACATCACATATTGACCTCACACCCTAATAGTGGGTGTCTTCATCAATAGACTGATCATCCGGACAAAAGCTAAACAGAGAAATGCTGGTGCTAAATGATGTTATAAGCAAAATGGACCTAGCAAGATATTTGCAGAACTTTTCACCCAAACACCAAAGAATATACCTTCTTCTCATCACCCTATGGAACTTTCTCCAAATCCAACCATATACTTACACACAAAGCAAGTCTCAACAAATACAAGAAGATTGAAATAACTCCTGGCATCCTATCTGACCACCAGAATTAAAGTTGGATATCAACAGCAAAAACAACAGAAAGTTTACAAACCCTTGGAAACTAAGCAACTCATTACTGATTGAAAATGGATTAAGGAAGAAATTAAAGACTTACTAGAATTTAATGAAAATTAACACATGAGGTACTCAAACTTATGGGACACAATGAAGTTGGTTCTAATAGACAAATTCATACCACTAAGTGTGTACATAAAAAATTGAAGAGATCATATACTAGTAACTTAACAGAATACTTGAAACAAAAAGAAGAAATCATACCAAAAAAAAGGAGTAGATGTTGTCAAGAAAATCAAATTCAGGGCTGAAGTCAATAAATTAAAAACAAAAAATTCAAGAAAATCAATGAAATAAAAGGTTTGTTTTTTTTAAGGAAATCAGTAAGATTGACAAACCCATAATCAAATTAGCTATATGGTAGAGAGAGAAGACCCAAATTAACAAAATGAGAGATGAAAATGGTAATATAATATCAGACACTGTGGAAATCCAGAGAATCAAAGAATGTGCATTAAAAACTTGTAATCCACCAAAATGAAAACTCTAAAACTAATAGATAATTTTCTAAATACACAACCACCCACCAAAGCTAAATCAAGATTAGATAAACAATTTAAGCAGACCTATAACCTCCAATGAATTATAAGCAGTAGTTAAAAGTCTCCCAACCAAAATAAAAAAGGCCCATGATCAGAGGGTTTTGACTCTGAATTCTACCAGGTTTTCAGGGAAGAGTTAATGCCAGTGGTTCTCAATTTATCCCACAAAATTAAAACCAAAGAACACTGCCCAATTCATTTTTTGACAAACCACATAAAGAGTCAACAAAGAAAGAGAATTACATACCAATTCCCCTTATGAACATACAATAATTCTAAATAAAGCACTTGCAAACTAAGTCCAAGAATGTATCACAATGATTATCCACCATAATCAAGTAGGCTTCATTCTAGAGTTGCCCGGATAGTTCAATATATATAAATCAATAAACATAATCTAACATACATGTTGCAATGAGGGCAATCAGGCCTGCTTTTTGTCCCACCTGGCTCCCACACTGCTAGCTTAAAACCTGAAATAACAACACACAAATTGTACTCTTTTAAACACTGCCTGGCCCATTAGTTTCAGCCTCTTACTGGCTAACTCTCACATCTTGCCTAACCCTTTTCTAATAATGTGTGTAGCACCACAAAGTGGTGGCTTACTGGGAATGATTCAGCATGTCTGACCTGATGGCTGGCTCCATGGCATCTGTCTCACGGCATTCTTCTTCCCAGAATTCTGTTCTGTCTTCCCTGCCTACCTATGTTCTGACCTATCAGGCCAAGCAGTTTTCTTCATTAATTAACCAATGAAAGCAAAAGATAGATAGAAAACCCTCCCACATCACATATAAACAAACTGAAAGACAAAAAAGCATGTGGTTATCTCATTAGATGAAGAAAAGGTTTTTGACAAAATCCAACATTCTTTCATGATAGATATTTTGGATAAATTAGGGAAACAATGATCACCCTATGAAAAGCAACCTATAGTTTCAATGAAATACCCATCAAAATTCTAACACAATGCTTCACAGATTTTGAAAGGACAATTTTAAGCATCATATGGAAATGCCCCCTCATACACAGACACACACACACACACACACACACACATTCAATTCAGAATAGCTAAAACAATCCCAAAATAATAAAAGCTAGAGGCATCAAGATTCCAAACTTCAAGTTGTACTGCAGAGCTATAATTAAAAACAGCATGGTATAGGCACAAAAACAGGCTTATTTATTTATTATGAAATTGAACTGAAGCCTCAAAAATCAATCCACACACCTTTAGACACCTGATTTTTGATAAAGGAGCCAAAAATGCATACTGGAAAAAACAGCATCTTAAACAAACGGTACTGGTCAAAATGGATGCTACATTACAAGAATCCAAATAAATCCATGCTTATCATCATGTACAAACCCAACTTTAAGTGACCAAAGATATCAACATAAAACTGGATACACTGAACCTAATAGAAGAGAAAGTGGGGAATAGCCTTGAACTTGAACATATTGACACATTCTGAACACTGTTAGCACAGATATTAAGACCAACAATTAATAAATGAGACTTCATGAAAAGAAAAAGCTTCATCACAGCAAAGGACACTGTTATTTTGACAAAGCACCAGTCAACAGAATGAGAAAAGATATTAACTACACATCTGTTAAAGTGGTAATATCCAAAATATATAAAGACCCCCCCCCAAAAAAAAAACTAGATACCAAGAAAACAACTCACTTGCCCCCAATGGCCTACTAATATAAACAGAATTTGAAAAAGAGGAAATTCAAATGGCTGATAAGCACTTACAGGAATGTTCAACATCAGTAGGCACCAGGGAAATACAAATCAAAACTACTTTGAGATTTCAAGGTTTAAATATCATAATGGCTAAAGATCAATAAAACAAGTGACAACTCATGCTAGCAAAGACATGGAGTAAAGAGAACACTCATCCATTGCTTTTTGGAGTGCAAATGTGTACGGCCACTATGGTAATCAACGTGGCAGTTCCTCAAGAAGATGAAAATAAATCTACCTCAAGATCCAACAATACCATTAACTCAAAAGATACTGCATCCTAAAACAGAGATACTTACTCAACCATGTTCATTGTTGCTCTATTCATATTATCCAAAAATTGTAAACAGCTTCAATGTCCCTCAATATAAGAATAGATAAAGGAAATGGGGGTACATTTATACAATGGAGTATTATTTGACTGTTACAAAAATGAAATCATGAAATTCATAAGTAAATGGATAGAAATAGAAAAGATTTTTCTCATGAAATGGTCCTGAAGTCAAATAAGATATTGATTATTCCCACAAGCTTTGTACCACAATGGCTCTAACAAGTCTTTTGATAGCTTGAACAGAACCTTCTTGTACCCAAGATGCTAGAATATAGGGGTGAAGACTGTATGTAGGCACCAGCTCAAACTCTCCATGTTCAATGAGTTGTGTAGGTATTGTCTTCAGAACTGGCACCTTGCTGTCAGTTTGTGGAGAACAACCTATAGTCTTGGCAACTCTGAGTGAAGAATCCCAGACCAAGAAAGATAAATACAGTATGTATTTGTTTATTTGGGGTGTTAGGTATTAAGTCAATAAAAAAAAAAGCTACAATCCATGAAACCACAGGGTTTAGGTATAGAGAGACAATGATGGACAGATAGATCTTGTTAGGAAAGAGAAACATATTAGATAGTCATTAATGAATGGGGGGCTTGAAAGGTAGAATCAAGTGGGGAAAGAGAGGTCAGGGATGGAATACAGAGAGACAGCTAAAAATTAAGATCCATTTGGAAGGTAGTAAAGAAACCTAATACAGCAGAAGATTCCTTAAATTTTTACATATGTGAGGATGACCTAAGTGAAATCGTCAAATAATTAAGGTGACAGGGCCCCATCTGGACATCTCTGGTGAAAGTTTTACTAAGTGAAACTTTCAGCCCTTGTATTGGTTTAAATCTAATTAAGTTGTTGGCCAAAGGGATTACATGGGCATCCCCAAACAATCCAGAATATTGCCAAGACTATGTAATTCTCCACCAGAGAACACTTAGATTGAATAGACACTATCAGCAAATAGCTAGATACAAAATTAACATGCAGTAATCAATATCCTTTCTACATACCAAAATAAACATATGAAGAAGAAACCATGGAGACAATCCCATTCCTAAATTGTCTCAATGAAATTAAATAACTTAGAATAAATATAACAAAGAAAATGTAGGTTGTCTTCAATGAAACCTTTCAAATACTACACAAACTCGAGAAGACAATAGATGATAAAGAAACATAAAATGCTCATAGTCTAGAAAATATTGTGTAATAGCTAAATCAACAAAGTGATCTACACATAGAGTAAAATGCCATCAAAATTCCTGTCACTCTTCACAAAAGTGGAAAGGAAAGTGTCTTAGAATTAATTTTGAAGCACAAAAACCCTCTGATAACCAAGGCAACCCTAAGGGGGAAAATAGGGCTGGAGCTATCAGCATATCAGACTCAAATTACATTATAAAGCCATACTAGGAAAATCAACATGGCATGGCCAAAAACAGACACAAAGATCTATGAGACAGAATAAAAATCTAGACATAAGGCCACATAGATGTATCTATTTATCTGTTTATTTTTCTTATAAAGATGCCCAAATACATAGTGGAGAAAAGACATCCTCTTCAACAAACAGTACTAAAGAAACTGATGTTTGCTAGTAGAAATATGGAATTGGATTATTTTCACTCACCCTGAGCAAAGATGAACTCCAGTTACACCAGATATCTTAGTGCAAGAGGTACAAATCTAAACTAGGAAAAAAGTGGAAACACATTTAAGACAGAGGCACAGGCAAAGGTTTTCTGCAGAGGACACTAGCTGATCAAGAGATAAAGTCAATAATGAGCACATAGGAACTCATGAAATTTCAAAGCTTCTACACAAAAAGGAAACAGTTAATCATGTGAACACATAGCCTACTGAACTGGAAAAAATCTTTGCCATCCAAAAGATGATTAATGTCTAGACTATATAAGAACTTAAAAAAGAGCTCAATAAAAATCAATAAAAAATAAGCAGACACCACAAAACAGTCTAGTCAATAAGTGTGCCAAAAAAATGAATGGGCATTTCTCAAAAAATTGAAATATAAATAGCCAATAGACATGGAAAAATAACTCAACCTCATTAGCATTCAGAGAAACACAAGGTAAAACTACATTGATATTCCATCTTACTACAGTTAAAATTTCATTCATTATGAAAATCAACAACAGAGGCTGACACATATATGAATACTTGTGGTTGCCAAGTCTAGAGTGTGGATGTATCTCAAGGTCCTAAAGCTGTATGTAGTATATGGCCCAGCTGTATCATTCCTGACCTTGACCCAAAGGACTCCAAGTTAATACAGCACAGAGACACTTGTCACAACAGTGCTTACCCAGCCCTCTCCACAATGGGTGAGTCACAGAACCAACCTAGGTGTCTAATAAAAAAGAAACAGATAAGGAACATACATCATGTATATACATGGGGGTTTTATGGACTAGAAAGAATGAAGTTATGTCATTTGTGGGAAAATGGATGCAAATGTAGACAATCATATTAGGGGAATTAAGCCAGCCCCAGAAAGACAAATATCATATGTTCTCTCTTGTGTATGACTTCTAAATTTTATATACTCATATAAAAGCATGTGTGCATGTATATATTAAATGAAAGAAATGAGTAGAATTGCCTAGGAAATCAAAAGGACTAATGGGATAAGGGAAGGACACAAGGGAAGGCAGTAGCACATGCTCATACTATATCTGTATGAAAATGTAAAAATACATAATGAGATTAAGAAAACAACTGTGTGGAGGGTTTGGGGTCAATAGATTTTTTTTCAGTTTATTTGCAATTACTGGACTATATAAAATTTCTTAATTTGGCAATAAGCTGCTTCATTGTACTTTACAGTTGCTGGGACATGGCTCTCCCATCAGAAACACCAAATATTGCTGTAGGTCCAGTTGCTCTCCAGAGGTGGGTATCATCTGTCTACAAGTTTGGAGCATTCAAATAGGGGCGAGGTCCTTTTACTTTTAAATTCCCACGTGCTGTGTGAAGCTTAACCAACTTTTCTTATTTTCATCATCTACATACATACTGGAGAATAATATCTAAATGAATGCTCCATATAATTGACTTTAAAGTGTTCTTTGTAATTTTTGGATAGCATTTATCTATTAAATATATTCTTCTGGTCTTAGACTTTTCTTTGCACCCTTCTGACACTATCTTTCACGCACTACAGTGTTAAATTGTAATGAAACACAGATTATCGATCATTTCTTTCATAGATGTTATCTTCAACATCGTATCTAAAAGGTCATCACCAGAACCAATGTCACGTGGGTTCCCACTAGGCTACCTTCTATAAATTTTAGTTTTGTAGCTTTGCATTTAGCTCTAAAACTTATTTTGGGTTAATTTATATGAATACTATTATACCCAGGTCTAGTAATTTTTAGCAAACAAATGTACAATTTCTCTGGTACTATTTGTTTAAAAAAACCATTCTATTGCATTATCCTTGTTCATTTGTCAAGGACCAGCGGACTCTGCATACTTGGGCTCTTTGTTCTGAAAGTTGGGTAACATGCCCAACCTTCAGCTATGATGGTGGTGGCAGCAGCCCTCCCTATCCACAACTATTGTTTCAGGGTATCAAATAGCATCTTCTGATCTCCTTAGGCACCAAAATACATGTGGTGCACATACATACATGCAGGGAAAACATTCACGCAAAAAAAAAATAAGATGAATAAACCTATAATTAAAAAATAAACTTCATAGTTTTAGTTAATAAAAGTTTTTAGCAGATGCTTTAACAGCTTACCAAGAAAGTATTAGGAAAGAAATGTGTACATTTGTTATCCTGTAACTATTTTAACTTAACCATTTAAAAATGTTGGAAACTATATGACCTGTGTCGAAAGACTTCATCAGGTTTCCCATTTGGGAAGTTGTTGCCATGGCAACACATGCTGGCACAGAAATTTAGTCTGAAAAAAAATTCAGCGTAGCTCTAGTGTTCCAGTTGGTAAAGCTCAGAGCATGTAAATATGATTCTTGGATGCCTGACTATGAGGTCTTCATTTGATGTTGTGCCATGAGCCAGAGCTGTAGCTGATTTTTCTCTTTGGTGTTGCCTGACTCAGATATTTAGGCTATTCCAGCTCATGAACTTCACATCTCCCGTTCGTTTCGAGGGTAAATACTTCCTTAAATCCTTTGTGCCAACATTCTCTGTACTTGGCTTCAAGCTCTAGAATAGAGTTGTAGGAGTGCTTGTTCAACTATTTTTGGCCTCTCATATGGCCAAAATTAATCCAACATGAACAACAACAACACAATAATAATTAATGATAATGATAAAGTGGTAAATGTGTGTTATGAGTTAGTCATGTGTTTTGTTCTCTGTGAATACTCTAGTGATTTGGGAAAAACACATTAAAAAGTCATGAATTACTAAATGAGTAAAGGTAGTATTTTTATAGTTTTATATACTTATCTTTATATTTTTATTTACAAATACTTATATATTTTATTTTTTATTGATTTTTATTGAGCTCTACATTTTTCTTTGCTTCCCTCCCTGCCTCTCCCCTCCCCTTCAACCCTCCCCCAAGGTCCCCATGCTCCCAACTTACTCAGGAGATCTTGTCTTTTTCTACTTCCCATGTAGATTAGATCTATGTAAGCAAAGAAAACCAGCCCACAAATCACAATCCCAGAGAACTTAGACAAAAATGACGACCCTAAGAGAGACATACATAAAAATATTTTTTTATATTCCCTGTGGCTCTAAGAGCATAAATATTTGATTTTAATTTGTTTAATCCTAAATTTAATAGTTGTGTTTGCAATAACATCTCCCTATAACTACCCCATGTCTATAGTACTTTTAGACATATGAGGTTAGATTTTAGTCCACATTGTAGTTATGCATGAATGCCCTTTATTATGACAGTTTGTGCTTGTAGAGCTAAGAGTTTAGTCCACCCATTTCTTTTTGTTATTTTTATTTGTAAACTGTGCTCATTTTATAATACATTTTTATCATTCCCCTCACTGTTCTAGACAAGCTTTCTGGAAACATAACCCTAAACAAAGTAAATCTAGTAATAATTATCTGCCATTCATATCTTATTTTCCATAAATTCTTCAATCATGTTTTGATTTAATATCAATGGAAAAGAAAAACCTCTTGGGATACTCTGATTCCACAGGAATTCAGCAAATTTTGAGTAAAGCTTAATTTCTGTGATATTTTGACACCTGTCCAAGAATACACAAGTTTTCAAAATCAGCAAGTTTTTTTTCAAAGAGCAATTTCATTCCTTCAGTGGCGGTTTTGTTGAAAACCAGAGGCTTAAAACTCATTATTTCAGATGACTGCTGATCTGTCAATAACATGTACTCTGAGATGACTGGGTCTTGCTTCACGTTATGCCTCTTTTATTTTAAGCACTGAGTCTTGTAACACTGAATGAGGACAAACGACAGTGGGGAACACTGTCTTCAAGCCAGAAGCGCCCACTTCATATTCCATATCTGCGATCTACTCGCTATCAGGCTGTGAATAAATCCTCAGCCCCAGAACTGGTTGTAACCAGGTGGCTGTTGGGAAGACTGAAAATGAGTTCCTAGGTTGTTGCGGCATGGGCACCATCCAAATCTTGACACTTGTGAAAGGCGGTGTGATTCTAGCATGATTGTATCAGTTTTCTCTTCTGCTGGTGTTCCTTCTGCACTGCCAAAACCATGTAAGTCAGTGAAACGTTTCCTAAATTTTACTGAGACAGTGACATAAGCCTTTCCACTGTTTGATCCTGGAGTTCCACTGTGAATGGTTTAGGGCCGTTCCCAAGAGCAGAGAGAATGGAAAGCGCCCGGTGTCTCTGTGAGTGTGGGGTCCTATCTGTCTCTTTGCCCACAGCGCTTGCTTATCTGTTTTCTCCTCGGAGATCACACTATGTGCCTACACAACTCAATCAGCTTTTGGTGTCTTCTTGGCCATTTTCAAAATGACTCTGATGATTTTTTGGACTCCTAGGGTTTCAAACCCTGCATTAAGAAAAAAAAAATGGACCAACTCAGGGAAATTAGTAGTTTCGAAGTTTACTGTCTTTGTAATGCATGCCGGCGGAGACCACAAGGGCTCCACCCGTTTTTGAAGATGCAGACAAGATTCCCAAATCAGAGGCATTAGGTGACGAAGCTGGAGAGATGGCTCAGCATTTAAGAGCATTTGCAGTCTTCTAGAGAAGACCCAGGTTCAGTTCCCAGTATAAACACTGAGTAGCTCATAGCTGCCTGTAACCCTGTGTTCTATACTTTGTGAACACCCGCAAGCACATAGATATGTATGCTTGGGCATGTACACACACACACACACACACACACACACACACACACACACACGATACACATATATAAATTAAAACAAAACCAAGCAAACACTGAGGTGAAAACCAGCCACTAGCTGGCAGGCTATCACTAAAGCCCCAGCCGGCAAACACTGTGAAATTGTGGTTCCTTTCTGGCTGGAGGGCTTCTGTGTTAAGCATCCACAACTTCTGTTTCTTTGCAGGTAGAAAAGCTGCTGTCAGCCTGGACAGCAATGGCAGAGGATGGGAGCCAATGTCAGAGCTCTCCAGACTATCACCAAATGTTGCAGGGACATTCTTAGGGTTCAGGAATCTAATTTTCTTGACTCAAAATAAGAGGATTGAAATCTGATTCTCTATTAACTGCACTATTTCCTTTTATTATAACGTCTTTACCTAAACGAATCTTACCTGAGTCCTCCTAGTATATAAGAACAAGGCTCAAAGTGCAGATACTTTGCTTAACGCCAAGGATGGGTAATGTAAGCACTGTGGTGAAAGACCTCTCATTAACTCTGATATTCAGTTTGATAAATGCTAAACCGTGGACTAGATCGACTCTGAGGAACACCCACTTCCAGCTCCACAAAGTTGAGGGCCCTGGCTCAGGCACCCCAAATCCCCAGGGCTTTTGTGCTTCCTATGTAAATATGTATTTGATATGAATGAACACAACTTTTTTCAGAGGAACTGAACTATGTCTCCCTGATTAAGATTTTTAACTTCACGCGCCAACAGATTTGAATTTTAAGCTGTAACCTCCCTTTCTGAGCTGTCTACCCTATGTCTCCCTGGGGCTTTTCTCTGCCCACATAGGGAAGCTGAGCTTTAACCTCCTGCTTCACAAACACAACATGTAAATGTCTCTCACAAGAGGAGTTGACTTGGAGTAATTGCCTCAGCTCTGTCTCTTTACAGCAAAACTAGAAGAAAATGCTGAGCAGGCGGCTTATTCTCCCTTCATGTGAAAAATCTGAGGCCCGGGTCCATCTTGTCTTTGGTTTTGTGTAAGAGCAAAACCGCTTAGCTGTGAACTAAGTCAAAACTACAAAACGAAATTAAAAACCAAAGCCCTCAAACTCAGTCTCCTCCTTCCCTGACCTCCCCCATTATGTTCAGTACTGTGGGTGGGTGGGTGTGTGCACCCATCACGTTCTCAGGGTGGGACCAGCGAGGAAGAGGTGGGGGATGTTCCTGTGCCAGCCTGAAGCTGCCATGAACAAAAGATCTCTGTTGTTGTGTTTCTCTGTGGTTCTTCTTTATGGAGGTCTGATGTTACATATGAATCCTGCCAGCTAAACCAGGTCTGGAGACTTTGGATCCCGGGGCAAGCTGTCAAGTAGTGGATCTACTAATAAGGCTGCCAGCTGCCTGACTTCATTACTCTTTCTCATGATGTCTGCTGTTTAAAAAAAATATTCTTTAATCACTTAACACTAGTTTTATTGGGCTGTCAGAATGTGGGGAGTGTGGGAGGGAATTCATTTCATGTCTTGTGGGACACTATTTTGGCAAAAATATTAGGGCATGTCTATACCTTCCTTCTTTGAAAAATAAGATACAAAACCAATTAAAGTTAAATGATTACTGAAATGCATCTAATTAGTATTAACTTACACACGTCAAGCCGTGATTGGCAGCTTCCTCAGCAAAAAATCCTATTTGGTGTTGATGGAGAAGATAATTGATATCAGCGGGCTTCTGCCGCTGGGGAAGCACCTTCACAGCTCAGAGACTTCCCTCCCTTCGGGTTGGTGCCCACTTTCCTCAACTTGACAAGATCTGTCACACGTTATCAGACAATTGATCACCAACTCCTTGCAGGTCTTAATCTACTGTTTGATCACACAGCAAGAAAAATGACTTTTTATGCCTTCCATCCCGACCATGAGGAAGGAGGAGAAGGCAGGGACGTAGGTTTCTGGCTCCATCTCATTACCTTTTTTTTTCAGATGATAGATGGGTTAACTAAGTGATTTAACTTTAAAATGATCTTTCTGCTTCTCAATAAGCAAATTCAAGGAGTTCTCTGGTGCAAGTTAAGTGGAAAGGAAGTTTAACTGCTCTTCCTTCTGTGTCTTGTAGGCAGTGCCTATGGGTAGGCGGAAGCACATGGGGTTAGCAAGCATACATTCACTTAGTATTTCTGCATCTGCTTCCCAATAATAGGATTTTAAGTGCACACCCATGGAGACTAACTGGATCTCTCTAGGATAATGCTGTAATCGCTTCATACATTTCTTTTTACAACACTTGGCTATATATAAAATGATTTGAAATAGCTTCTGGTACATAAAGAAATCAGAAGGAAGGAAACACAGCCATGCAGATTATAAAATCTTACAGTAAAATCAATCCCCCAAGGGAAAATAATGGCTTCCTTGTTTCTAGTTTGGATCTGGAATGTTCCACAAAGGCTGTTGTGCTGAAGACTTGGTCCCAGGAGGCCGTGCTATTGGAAGGTAAATGCCTAGTTAGAGCTAGCAGGCATCGGGACAGGCCTGTGAACACTTCAGTATCATGGATATCATGGGATGGGCAGCTTTGTTCCAACACATGTTCCCCACCCCAGTGCTCTGCCTACAAGCAGTGGAGCAGAAATCTCTGAGACTGTAAGTCAATGGAATCCTTCTTCCTGCAGTGAATTTTCTCAGGCATTTCACCACAGAGGCAGTCTAACATAATCCTTTACCACGAATCCATTTATGTTATGCTACGAGTTTTTACTTTGAGTATATAGCTATCTATATACGTTTTAGCTTTCTCTGGATGCTGCAAACCCTGACAGAGGAATTCATTCTGTTTAGTACATTGCTATTCACTATCAAAAGTGAAAAGTACTTAACTATCAATTACAGGATAGCTAAAATAGAGTAGGTATTACAAGATTTGTTTTATGTTTGCTGTCAGTTCTGATAACCTGAAAGTAGCCAAAATATGTCCTGTGGAATGGGAGAGATGACATTCTCTCCACAATTCTTTTCTACCTGGAGTCGTTACTTTTCTCATCATGGTGAGCAAGTACCGGAAAGAGATGCAACTAAAGGGAAGTGAGGTTTATTTTGTCTCAGAGTTGAAAGAAAATAGCTAATCGTAGTAGGAAAGGCACGGTGGAGTCCACGGTGCTGAAGAACGTGGCTGGGACTCCTCACATGTTGCTAGGCCAGGAAGTAGAGTGCCATAACCTAGCCATGCTATAAGCCATAAGCCCCCCCACTTTCCAGGAGCCCAGTCCTTCACTTAGGCCCCACCTAAGTTTCAGAACCCCCTCCAGGAACAGCTCCCCCCGCTGAAGATCTGGTGTACATTGAATCTATGGGGGGCATTTAGAATTCGAATCATAACACTGTCTCTCTCCATAAAACATATGTTCCTATGAATCTTATGTTGTACATAATCTGTAATTTGAAGACCCAAAGAATTATTCACATGACTAAGTATAATGACAGAAGCTCAAAGAGTGGTGAGCAATGCTTCTCTTGTCGTCGAAACTCACATGACCCAACAGTACTTACAAATACCAGACACAAAAATTACTCAGTCAAATGATGTGCAGATGACCTGTAAGCTTTTGCCAACTGAACTACTGTGATTTTAGGTGCTTTACCCCTAGCACTGGCTGAGTCTGTGGCAGGGATGAAATGGATGCTTCAAAAATATTTGTTCTAGAGAAATGCAGATACATTCTGCTTTTTAAAACAGTATTCCAACATCCATTTCCTGGGTTTGAGTACTACACTTGGAGATGAAGGTAAGGTCCATGGGAATACTCTGCTCTCTTTGTAGTGTCTAGATGAGTGTAGAGTCATCTTGAAATAAAGGTTTAGTACATATCTTTTGCAAAGAATGTGAATCTCCAACTAACAATTAATTGTCCATCTGTGGCCCTGATGCCTTGGGGTTTCTTCTGGCAATTGCATATAGCCATTTCCTGCTCTCGCTGCACCAATTCCGCTCTTAGATTCCCTGTCTGCCTCTGATCCTCTGATTCTCCTTTGTCGTATTTGACCTTCTTAAAAGTCAACCTGTGAGGAATTTGACTCAGATCCCCTCCCAGACCGACTTCTCTTTCTCAGAATGTAGCAACTTTCTCTCTCTCTCTCTCTCTCTCTCTCTCTCTCTCTCTCTCTCTCTCTGTGTGTGTGTGTGTGTGTGTGTGTGTGTGCAGCAGGAGGGCACATACTAGAAGTACCAGGAGATGAGGCTGAAATTTAGTTGCTGATAACCTGCATCACTGAAATGCATTACATCTCTGAAGGGGCAGGGCAGAGAGTAATTTATCAACTATATCAAACTATATCAAACTCGTGTACTTTACTATTTATTTTTTGAAGATACTATTAGAACCTTCAAAGTTTACTTTGTTCCTTATCTGTTCTCATTGCCAAGTGACAAAAGTATGATCCTTGTCAACATAAATGCTAGAGAGAATGGACTTGAATGGTATCCTGAGCCATTTGGGATTACTTGAGATTATCGATTCTGCCTCATGTGCCCCACTTATACATGTGGCCATAGTGTCCCACTGTTTTAAACCTAGCTGTCCTTCTAAAGGTAGAACTGGAAGAGTTATTTCATCTCTTTGTACCTTTGTTTTTCCACCTGCAAACTGAACATAATAACCGAGTGTCACTAACAAAAAAAATAAGAATTGTGAGCGTTAGATTTGGGGGAATCATCAGCATTCAGCCAATTACTGCTCTACTGTGAGCATCACCCTCCTGTTTCACCTCCCTGGCCTCAATGCCCCTCCTCTGCTTCTAAAATATCAGAGTGGGGATTTGCATTTACGTTTTGGGTTTTTAAAAATCACCTTGAATATTTCCCCAAACTTTTGCAAATAGTAAAAGATAGCCAGTGGGATCTGAGAAATATGGTGTTGGAAACTCCTCAATATCAGCAAACAAACCTGTTATAGAGGAACCTAGATTTCTGGATTTCTCAATCAGCTCACTCTTTGGATGAAGTGTAATTCGTTCACAAGGCTCTGACATGGGAAATACTGGGGTGGGCTTGATGTCTCAGTGTGGTAGTTTGAATGAAAATGGCCCCATAAGCTCATGGGGACTGGAACTATTAAGAGGTGTGGCCGTTTTGTAGGAGATGTACCATTGGTGTTGGGTTTTGAGGTCTAAGAAGCTCAAGCCAGGACTACTGGTTCAGTCATCCCCGCTGCCTATGGATCCAAATGTAGAACTCCTAGCTACCTCGCCAGCACCATGTATGTCTGCATACCACCATGCTTCCTGCCATAACAATAATGAACTAAATCTCTGTACTGTAGGCCAATAATGTCTCTCCACAGCAACAGGAACCCTAGGCATTAGGTTAGATATCACACTACTTAGAAAGACAGGCTTAGAAACATGATTGAATATTAACTTCATTATTTTTACTTCAGCAAATTAAAGCTAAATATTGATATTTGTCTAACCATACTTTTCATTGCTAAATTTGATCTTTACAAGCATAAAATACTCTATAATACCTAGAAGATATATAATATATGAATTATGTTTTGAAAAGTTGATTTTTCTCAACTTTTTTTAAAAGATGGCTATCACATACCAACACTTGACCTAATGGCATTCTAATTGCAGCCAAATGGCATGCAATTGATCTGCCTTTCCTCATTAGAGACACGAAGTAATAAAAACTTGTTGCTTGGGTACCATCTCATTAGCTCTACAGATGTGGATTTAAACCAATTACACATTGGCATCATTTATTAAGTTTGAGATGCTTTCCAAAAGCATGTAGAACAAACAGTGAGTCATAACTTAATCCAACATGAGTGGGCAGTAGATTCATATTAGTAGAGACAAAATTAAATTTTTTATGTAGCATAAATGAAATATCTATTCGAAACTTCTTGGGTGACCTTCAGGTTCCGCAGATTCTGATTTCAAATTTCCAACTTGAAAGACATGGGCTCAGAGCCTGGCCTTATGCATTTCAAGTGCCATGGAAGAAGAGGCCCAGCCAGCCACAGTAAACAAATGTAACTAGTTTGGGAGAAATGCTATTGACAGTATAATTCTAATTTTCCTCCAGCTCCCAGAACAGATGCACCTCGGAGTCCATAGACTGCAATACTTAACTGCAGCTACTCAGCTGTGACCTTCAGCCCCAGGCTCACTGCAATAAAATTTTCATGCAACCATATGGAAGAATATTTTAATAGAGATTTACTGTCAGTAACTGTCCCAAAGGAGCAAATAAGGAAGCTGTAACATATTGCGTACAGTAAATCAAGGGGACTTCAATGGAAAAACGAACCCTCCCGGAGGCAAGCATCTTTAAAATTACAGGCAACACTTTGTACAAATATGTATACAAAGGACTAGATTTGCGCTCGGTTAAGTAGCTCAAAATGCTTTCGTTTTGCAGATTTATTTATTTAGAATTTATTTATTGGATTTGGTAAGTGGTAAGCATTTACCTACCAGGGATGAATATGTATGCATCTCCTTACCCTGGGGCAAAATGGAAGTGAGGGAGGGCCACTTTAACAGCAAATCTCATCCAACCAGGGAATGTGGCAGGCAGGCAGCACAAAGCCCCCCCACCCCTAGCCCCAAACAGATTCACTTCAATTTGGGGTGAGGCATTAACACTCAAAACAAAATATTTCAGCAGCCAGCGCATTAAAAAGTAGGAGACAAAATAGCTGAATAGTTAAAAGTTCAGCTTAAGTAATTGGGGCAACATACTCATTAAAATTCTCAGTAGAGCAGAATACATTCCAAGCCTCTCGTGAATCCTGGATTGTATTATATTTTACCAGACAGCAGTTGTGGGGTGTGTGTGTGTGTGTGTGTGTGTGTGTGTGTGTGTGTGTTTAAATATCTCTTTTTACTGTAAATCTATAAAGTGGCAATTTTGATCTAAGGAGGTCTTGGACTAGTTGTATCAGTAAATGAAATCTCGTTTGTGTCATCTTGTGAACCCATGGCACAGTGCCAAGGTGGCCTAATGACCAGGGGTGGTCCCCGAGCATGCCACCCCCTACCACAGAGCTCTTCACTAGGACTTTCCTAGTTTCACCCCTCAGTCTTCTTTGCTCAGTTCCAGCCCTCACTGTTGACAAATTCCAGCTCCATTCAGTGCTTCTCTTCTCAACTGATGAAAACCCTAATGTGAGAGGCAGTAATTCAGAGATAAATAGACCGAACACGGTTCATGACGATCATATTTTATGTCAGACGAAAGACTTAAAGTCTAAAAAGCTCATGTGTAGGAGGCGGAGCACAAATGTCGCTTCCATGTTATGGAACAATGGAACATGTCTTGGCATTAAAGTAAAGATCAAAATATCCAAGTGACCGTGAATAGGGAATCAGGTGATAAATCTTTATGTTTTGCTAAATGACTGGGTTGCGGCATTTGACAAAGAGTGAAAAGAGTATTTTCATAGCTAATAGTATGTTAGACATTCCATTCGTTTCTTGAAGTAGTTCTGTTACCACACAACACAAGTAAGGCATGCATGATTCAAACAGGCTAAGTGATAATCTAAAGGGAATTATCTGAACATGAGTGGAAATTATAATGCAATAGACGAAAGGTAGGAGATTTTCATCCAGATTACTGTATAAACCACATGGCAAGACGAGCAACTACTTAGTGACTCACCCACCTTCTCAGCGTTTCAATTGATGCACTTTTTACACAGTTGCATTGCTGTATCCCCAGAAAAGCATTCTGTAGTTGAAACAGAAGCTAGATAGATCACTTAAAATGTAAAGTTGGGGTCCAGGCATGGAGGCATATGTATTGAATTGCAGCCCTTGAGAGGCAGAGGCCAGTGGATTTTTGTGAGTTGAAAGTCAGCCTGGCCTACATAGCAAGTTGCAGATAGTCAGAGCTACATGGTAAGACCCTGCTCACAATGACAACAATAACAATAACAATGACAACAACAATAACAAACCAAAAGCCTGAGGGAAAACTGCTTAGGATAACCCTCATAATTATTTGTCTTCTTTTGCTATCACTACTTTTGAATCATTTTTTTTTCTATTATACAGAATGAGATGGGCATATGGAGACTATTTTCTTCTTTGTTTCATATTAATTTACTAAAGAGAATTGCCAGACCTTATTTTATTTATCCTACCTTTAAAACATGGGCTATCAGAATGCTTGTTCATTAAAAGCTTCAATTTTCTCTCCATCTCTCAGAAGATCAGTGACCCCCGCCAGCTTCACACCTAATGTCTGCTAATGCAAGGGTATGCTGTTGCCCCTTACCCACCAGCTCATCTCTCCCTCAGGCAAATTTGTTCCATCTCTGTCCTCAGTAGGTTCTCTACTCAACTCCTTTAAACGCTTCAGTTACATAACACAAAAAAATATATAGTTATTGTCTTTCCTCTACATGCCTGTAAACCTTGACTGTCTTCTAAGACTTGGTTCAAAGATCCCTACGTACTCCACAAATCCTGTCTAACCATTCTAGGCTTATCAGAAATTGTTGAGGCCAAGATACTGTCTACTGAGTAGGTGATAGAATCTGAGAACATTGATTATCATTTAATCAACAGTCTCTGGTGATCGACTTATTGATCTTTTGATCTTTTCCTTTTTGCCTCCCAAAAGACTGCCACCAAACTAGAGACCAAAATTTCAAAACAGGAGCTTGGGGAAAGGGAAAAGTAGGGAGTGGACATTTCCTATTCAAACCATAGTCAAGTGTGATTTTAAAAGAATCCAGCTGGAAACTCATGTATAGTGTGCACACATTCCATTTATGAAACATATGCAAGACTCAGTAAGAGTTCATCCATTTGTAACTATTTAAAGTTTTTGAAATTATAAGGTCTTTAAAACTTAACACAGCACTGCTGTTTTCAAATGAGCAAAGATAGTAGATGATTTGTGGGTGTTTTGCAAGAAAATGTGCCTTTTGTTATAAATAAAAGTAAGCTTCCAAGTGCTTGAGAGAAACTCATTCACTTGCACTAAGAGTTGCCTTGGGAATTAGTTTTGCTCTTCTAATTGGGCCATAATGTTTTTCCCATGGGGAATATAAAAAGAAACTTCTCCCTTACCTAAAAAAAAATTACAGTTTGAAATAGCGATGTGTGGATTCAAACTGTGGTGTCTGAAATACAGTTTAGAGTTACCCACTAAAGGCAAAGATGCTTTTCATTGGATAGGATTTGATGAAGTCTGGCTTCTTCAAGTCTAAGGTTCCCTGACTCACACAGAACTCAGCAATTCTTAATGAACTTTGTTGATGTTTCTGGCTCATCTTCTTTTGTCCAGAAACATATTTATGCCCCCAAAATTCATTAGAGAGCAGCAACATGGATGATATGTTAGAAGGAGAATCTGAAAGGTGACAGCTGAGAACTAGTGAGTTCAATCCACCATGCTAGCCCATGGCAGCAACGACTCCAGTCAAACCCATGAAAAGCCTTAGTTTCTCTGGGCATATGGTACTATGTCAGCCAGTAAAAGTAATGATATTATTATCATTCTTCTTCCTAAAGCTGTTATGGTTGTGTCAAATATAGACTCACATGTACAGCTCCTCTGTGTGGATGAAATAGTTGATATGTAGGGCAACTTGAGTTCACTCTATATTTCCAGAGTTATCTGCCTGAATCCTGCTTAGCATGAGTCAAACGATTCGGAAAACTTGAGGAAGCATTGAGACAAGCTATGTAATATTATAATCAGCTATTAGACAGTCCATTAGATTTCAGGGTAAACCGAATCTTCAGCATGTTCTCCTTGACTCTGTCCCTGTCTGCTGCTTCCCAAGTCATATTCCCAGAACAGAAGTAACAAGATTTCATTTGCTTTGGAACTCTCCCAGAAATTCACAGCATGAGAAAGAACCATTCTATTGTTAAGTCGGGATGTTGTCCAGTAAAAGCAATGAATGAGTGGAAAATGGGCTATTTAGCAAAACCATCATGAATGTTCTTAATTACACAATTCAGGTTTCCTGCAATTGGCTTATTCAATTTTTATCTCTCATGCTAAAGAATAATCTGAATCAGGAGTTAGAGTCTTTTAATATCATTATATTTACCTAATGTTGAAGACGATGAAGCAAACTATGTGGGAAATTCAGTTAATTTGAACTTCTGTGGACAACAAAGGAGCAAAAAGTTTGACAAGATGACAATTAATGGAGAAATAATGGTGCCCTTCAGAGACACCTAACTTCTGTTTTCAGGAATAGGCAGTTCCCGCTTTTATTCCTTGATTCTTGGATGTTTAGTATAATCATCTATTTAAAATACAATCAATTTCAACAGGGTAAAAAATAAAAAAACAAGAAATATAAATGAATGTATGATGAGACCCCCCCCCCCTTTCCTGGTATGAACAGCAGTATTAGCAGGTGTTTGCCATGTGCTCAAAGATAACTTTCTGAAATTTTGGAAAACCTGAGTAAGCCTTTACTTGCTCTTATTTGTCAAGTGGCTACACTGTCCCCTGGGCCACCACTTCAGAGTACTCACTTTTAGTTACTGAGAAGCAGGAGAATAAAGAAGCCACATAGAAGAAGTTATGTTTTTATGCTGAAGTGCAAGCAAAACACAAGACCTGGACAAGATAGCTTTAGACAAATGAGCAAGGGAGGAACTGCTTGGCCCAGGAAGTAAGAACTTAATGACAGAAAACATTTTTCCCTTCTTTAATTAGTCTGCCTACTACCAGGTTCAACTCAACAGTTCACCTCAACATGACCCCACAAATGTGTCAGGGGGTATGGGGAGCGTGGGTTAAAGCACAATGTAGACATTTTGCTATAATTTGGTGAGCAAAAATTTCCAGTGTATGTTCATCACGGCCAGGTAATGTTTATAATTACTGTGTTGTAAATCCCTAAGAGGATAAGAGTCATAAATAAGATGAGTCCTAAGAAATTCACTCCTAGATATGATGTTTCTCAGAGTGCCCACAAAGATGCTGTGGCCACGTTATTGATAGCTTCTTCTTCTGTGTGCTTGCTAACTGTTTCATTCAGTCATTCTGTCAAACCAATAATTGGACAGGGAGGGTTCAACTGTTCCCTCACTGTGGTCTGAATGCCATGAAATTTGGTAGAGCAATGAGATATCAGAGTGCTGAAATAATTCTAAAGAACATAATACAACAGGAAACCAGTAGAAATTCATAGACCAATCAGATGGTTGGACATCTCAATAACATAATAAAAATATGTACACATGTAGGCATTTTCATCATCATTATCATACCAACTATAACTTAATGTTGGATTAACCTTTTCAATTTTTTTCCAGATGTGTAGTTAAATACAGAGAGCCCAGGAAGGCTAATTGTCATATTTTCTTTCTTACATATTTCAGTTATATGGTTATACTGTTTTGTGGTTTGGATCTGAAATGTCCCCTATTGGCTCAATCCTTTAATACTAGGTCAACAGCTAGTGAGCCTATTCTTGGGGGCCATTGAAAACTTAGAAGGCAGAATTTGACATGAAGAAAGGAGGTCACTTAGGGGTGGCCTTTGAAGGTTATACCTGGTACCTGGATCTCCCTCTCCCTCTCCCCTTCCCCCTCCCCCTCCCCCTCCCTCTCCCTCTTCACCCCTCCCCCCTCCCTCCTCCCCCTCTCTGTGTCTCCCCTTCTCCCCTACTTCCTACTCCACTACCATGTGATCAACCCCTGCTATGTGTGCCCACTACCACATACTGAACCATTCCATCTTGCCATCTCTGCATGGTGGTCTGTAACCCCCTGTGCTGGTTCATTTTTTCAACCTTATATAATCTATAGTCACCTGGGGAGAGGGAATCCTAATTGACAAATTGACTCCATCAGACTGAACTGTGGGAAAGCCTATGAAGCATTTTTTTTTTTTATTGCTGACTGATTGATACAGGCAGACCCAACCCACTGTGGGTGGTGCCATCCCTGTGCAGGTGGGATGACCTGTCTGTCTAAGAAAGGCAACTGAGCAAGCCAGAAAAGACAAAGCCAGTAAGCATTATTTCCCCCATTGTCTCTGCTTCAGCTCCTGCTTCCAGGTTCCTACCTTGAGCTCCTGCCCTTCAAGACGGACTGAATACTGAAGTCTAAAATAATATAAACTGTTTCCTTCCTATGTTGTTTTGGGTCATGGTGTTTATCACACCAACAAAAAAAAAACCAACCAGAACATCTCTGAAAGTGTAACAAAATAAATCCTCCATCCATTAACTCATTTTTTATGGTTTATTTTTTTATATTTAAAAATTTTCATCTCCTCCCCTCCTCCGCCCCCTTCCCTCCCCTCCCCTCCACCCATACCCCCTTCCCTCCCTCTCCAGGCCAAGGCATTAACTCATTTTTTGTTTTTTATCCTCATGGTTTATTTTTTTTTATATTTAAAAATTTCCATCTCCTTCCCTCCTCCTCCCCCCTCCCTCCCCTCCTCCTCCCCCTTCCCTCCCCTCCCCTCCACCCATACCTCCCCTCCCTCCCTCTCAAGGCCAAGGAGCCATCAGGGTTCCCCACTCTATGCTAAGACCAAGGTCCTCCCAACTCCCCCCAGGTCCAGGAAGGTGATCGACCAAGCTGAGAAGGCTCCCACAGAGCCCGTCCATGCAGAAGAATCAGAGCCCAGCGCCATTGTCCTTTGCTTCTCAGTCAGCCCCCGCTGTTGGCCACATTCAGAGAGACGAGTTTGGTAATTTTTTGTAAGATGTTTTGGTCACAGAAAAGTGAAAACTTAGAAAACTTGAAATTACACAAAGGAAAGAGGCAATGGCTATAGATTTTACCTGGTGTCAAAGAATGGGTGATTCTGTTCATGGTAAGTAAGTTAAGGCATTTCTCTGTGTCCTCTCTCCATGGTTTCTGCCTCTCATAAGGGGATCTTCTCTTGGGTCTTTTGTCTGAGTGGATCTGGGATAGTGGATAGGCACTGTCTTCATATTTATGTTTCTATGAGATTATTTGGGAACTTAGCACCTGTGGACACATTCTATTTCCTAAAGGCAGCAATTGGCTCTCCCTGTTCTCACTCAGTCAAGACATTCTATACGCAACACCAAAAGAAAATGTTTATTCACTAAATCTGCTTCCTGCTGACTTGATACAATCACATACAAAGAAAGCTCCAGAAAAAAAAAAAAAAAAAAAAAAAAAAAAACAGGAACTCATCTCTCTAGAACTCCACGAGCTCATGCCTAGTTTGTCTGAGAAGGCTGCCTTGTGGTCTTCACAGTGGTAGAAGTAGCATCATTTCTTTTAAGCTTTGGTATCTCTACTATAAAAGCAACCTTACAGGAGAGGTCAAATCATACCCCAGGACAATGACCTAGATGAAGAACAGACAGAACCACACTCCTTCAGGGTGATGTTCTAAAAAGTAGGCTCTCCCATGGTTTTTAACTTTCCCACCTAGAGGCGCACCAAGAGGAACACTGAATGCAGTTGGTGTTTGGCAGGGCATAAGGTCCATAGAGATTTCTGAAATGTGTCTTTACAGCTTTATCAGCGGTTTCTCATTTGACGTTTGTTGTCTTTTTATCTTATCTGTTGCTGCCCATGAGATATGTCTTAAAAGTGGGGGGGGGGGTCTTTACGGCCCAAAATGAAAGCACCAAGGAATCATTTTGAGAGAAATCCCCTCCCTGCCTCGAGGTCTGCCAGGGGAACAAAATACAATGTGGAGCAGCCTAGAGCTAATGATTATCAAGACCAAGTCCAAGTTGCCCAAAGTACTGCATTTGGTTGTAAGCCCAGAAAGTGTAGCTCAATGGGACCTTTGTTTGGAATCCTTTGTTTGGCATCCTCCCCAGTCTCCTCTGTCTTTGGGCTATGGTTCTTCACTATTCTCTGCAGACTCTAGATTGTTCATGTTGCTTGACAAATGATTATCTGGGGAAGGAAAATGGAAAAATCCAAGGGAGAAAAGCTCATAGATTTAAATCTGAGCAAAAGTACAAAATATTTCAGAAACAATTATCAATATATCACAATATAAAACAGGTTTGTTGTGAGCATGAAGATTGTTCTGAGGATATTTGTGACTTCGGGTCACTGATATCTGAAAAGTGGTTCAATCAATGTAGATAATAGAAGAATTAACAAAATGTGACAATCTGTGTGACAATCTGCACAGTGCCCTGGACAAGCCCTTTGCCTTATTGACTTCTTCCTGATCTGAGGAAATTCTTTATAAACGGGAAGTTATTGTTATGATTAAGTGGAAGAGAGAGACCTCTGCTCTCCCGTAGTTGAGCAAATACACTCACAAGTAGACTGCTCTGCTTAGCCTTCCTTCAAAGTGTGTGCCACCAGCTCAGTGTCCTGCTCAAGACTCTTCTCAAACTCCTGTCACAGTGACTTCTGTCTCTTTGGTGCTCTGTTGAATTATTTTTACTAGTGTTCCTAGGTGTTCTTCACTTACCAAAGATGACTTGTCACTTCTGAAATACACTCTGAACTGTTTATTCCATTGTCTCTGTCCATTTCTTCTCTTCTGTTGGGCATGTTAGTCCCCAAAGACACTCTCCATCACTGATTTTAAAATTGAGGTCCTCTGTACAATGTAAATGTCACTTTCAGCATGTGGGGTAACAGAAACTGCTTGCTGCTGTCACAAAGGTATTACCCTCACCGAAGCACTAATGACTTCTGTAGTTGTTCCTCGGACATCGCTATCTGTAACGTAGGTGGTTACCTAAGGCAGGCTTCCAAGGAAGTTTATTCATCCTTAAATCTTCCATTCTTCTGGGCAAATAGCTGTACATGCTGCACACTCCATACATTCAGATTATATTCAGTTCGATGGGCTGTTGTTATTGATGGCCAGGCAGGTCTATAAAAAAGTATGATAGAGAAGTATTCTGAAAGAGAGTTGGAAGCCTGCTCTTGGATCAGAAGAATTGATGTTGTGAAAATAGCCCATCCTATTGAAAGAAATCTACACATTGAATGGAATCCCAAACAAAAGCACAACTGTTCTCCACAGAAAAAGAGAAGGCAAGCTTAAAATTTATACATAAACAAAAAGACCCCACTTTTCTAAGTAATTCCTGATCAAAAAGAATATTGCAGGAGGTAATATCCTGACTTATCACAAGCAATATTATAGAGCTATAGTAATAAAATCTGCATGATATGGTACAAAAATAGACTCATAGATCTGTAGGATATAATACCCAGATATAGGCCCACACAGTTACAGCCACCTGATTTTTGACAAATAGGTACAATATATACACTGGAGAAAAGATAGCATCTTCAACAAATTGCTTAAAAATGGTTATCAACATATAGAAGAATGGGTGACTGCGGTGGTTGATCTTGGCTTTCACATTGATTAGACCTAGAATGAAGTAAGCATTAAGCATCTGGCACTCATATAAAGGATTTTCTTGATAAGATTATTCAAAGTGGGAAGAGCACAATGTGGGTGGCACTCTCTAGTAGTAGACCAGGTGAAAGCACATGGAGGAAGGAAGATTTGCTTTCTACTTTCTGCTTTCTTGCTGACAGGCTGCTGCTGATTTTGCCCTTGGTATCGCAACTCAGCCTCTTTAGACTTCCAACGCAATTGAAAACTACAAGTTCTCTAGTTCTCCTCCATGGCTTCACACTCTAAGTTAGAGTGGTACTTCCCAGCCACCCAGCCTTCTGGGACTGCGCTACTTCCAGGTTCCTGTTTTCTTTCCGGTGTGAGGCAGCGATTTCCAGGCTACCCAGATCATATCATGGAAGCCTCTCTAATAAATCCCTTTTTGATATGCATTCATTCTATTGACTCTGATGCTCTGACTAAGACGATGCATAGTACTCCTCCCAGAAGTCACCGGCTTGATAAAAACAAAATCACAAAAAATAAACTCAGTACCAAGTTTCGGATACTGCTCTATGAACTGCTGGCTAAAGGGTTCCTAGGCACACCCCAAAGAATACTAGCTATTGTCATAGCTCTTTGTTGTCTATGAGAACTACATGGTAGGACCCTAGTGCTGAAGCTGCCATGCACTTGAGCTAAGAACAGCAAAAATCTATTCAAAACTGAGCTGGAAGCTCCTTCCCAGCTTGCTAGTGATCATAGTGCCAGGAAGTGCTATACATTCTGCTGGAGGAGAAAACACATCAATGGTCTCACCCAGGTGTAGACTGTGTTTGCTCTAACAATGACCCACCATAAAAGATGTGCCCCCTCATTACAATAATGGCACCAGTATCGTGGAACAATCTAATTACTTTGTGATTAGATTGTAAGACCCCTTCATGAGCATGAATATACTTCTAGTACTATAAACCTGTCTAAAAGCCTATGGAATGGAAGGTCATAGGCCCGAAGAGGAACACTATTATTTACCAAAATGACATGTTTTCAAAACTCCTTGTGACTATTTTTGTTCCTCTCCATAAACTAGTGCCATCTCTGCCTGGAGCCAAGAAGCTCCCAGAGATGCTGGTTAATGAAAGGACCCATCTGATCAAAGAACTGGGAGTAAGAAAGTATTTAACCTCCAGCTGTAAGTGGTACATCTGTGTCATAAACCCCATGGGTACCCCAACGCCAATAGAACATCACAGGAGAGAAAATGAAAGGAATGTTAAGAGCCAGAAAATGGGAAGGAGATAGTTCCTTTTTGTAGAACACTGATAGATACACTTGGCATATAGTAATTCCTGTTTTCAGACTTTCTGTTTTGAGTATGTAGTATTTATACATTATATATTTAAGATATTCTCAGAAGTGTTGGGGAAAAATACCTCCAAGTTGTCAATAAATTTAACCACTTGGGGAAATGAGCAGAACCGAGGTTGAAGGGCTGGAGTTTTATCTCAGTGATCCAGCTTCAGATTCCAGGATCAACTAGACAACCCACACCCATCTACAGTTACAAGGGGACTCAATGCCCTCCTAGGACCTCTGCCGGCAAGCATGCATGTGGTATGTATGCATTCCCACAGGCAAAACGTACTTTTGTAAAAAGTTGTTGTGACAACAACTTTTATAAACAATATAAGCACCTTACATACATTTTATAAACATTATAAAAAGGATTTATAAAACACTTTTATAAATATTTTATAAAATAAAAAAATTTTTTTAAAAATTGGGCTTGATGAAGTTGTTACATATTTTATACCCATGCAAATATTATATATACATATGTGTGTTTGTGTGTGTATTCCTAACTATTACCTCTTTGGCCTGTATAATGTTATTTGAATGTATGTTTTCAGGGCTGACCGTTTGGTGTTAGATCAGGAATTAGTGTTCTCTTCCTTGGAGAAGACTGTTTCCCCCACTCTTAGCAACTTAGTTGCCTGTAGTTCTTTCTATGTGGTTGAGGCCTCATGCTCTTCTCCATCCATTTAGGCAAGTCTATTGTTGTTGTCCTTGTTCTGCTCACGTTTAGGCAGTAATATTTGTTAGACTTTATGGGCGTGGATTCTGACATTACTAAGAGACACAACCTCACAGCAAACTCTATGATCCTCTGGCTCCTAAAATTTTTCTACTCTCTCTCCATCAGTGTTCCAAACTTCAAGTGAGGTAGCCTCAGCCATTGGGACCAGACTCCACAATTCAGCGTGTAGATTGGTTGTAGGTTTCTGTCGTGATCTCCAACTGCTGCTAAGAGTTGTGTCCTTAGGTAGTGGTTAGATAGTATAGTTACACTTATAAATATTTAGGATGTAGTTAGGAATTATGCTGGTTTAGAGAAGTGGTGGTACTAGGTTCTTCTCCAAGATCCCTGACTTCACTCGCCCTGGGTAGTTGGCTAGGTTTCTAGTACCTGGCCTGATTTCCCTCTTGTTTCTTATGGAGCAGTTCTTAAGTTCAATTAGAGAACTATTGGTTACTGCCAAGGTATACGTGTAACTATTACGTCCCTGAGGTTAACGCGCATGTGTGTATATGTGCATATTTATGTGTGTCTGGACACCATGCTCTTTTTAAGCTGCTTCTGCTGCTGCCAAGGTATATGTGACTCTACTACACCCTTAAAGTTAGTGTGTGTGTGTGTGTGTGTGTGTGTGCTTATGTTTGTGTGTGTGTGTGTGTGTTTGTGTGAGTGTGTGTGTTTATGTGTGTCTTGACACCACTTCTGCCTATTTCTCTAAGGAGATTTCATCTGAGTTCATATGTTCATTGACTATTGTATAAATATAGATTATTGAATAGTATCCTGATTGCTTTTCTTCACTAGGTCTCACTGGTCTCACTTCTAAACTCCCTGGAAGGTTGTTGGATGCCTTCAACACCATAAGATTAAAGTTAGAAATGGTGATGCCCTACAGTTTCCTAGCCTATGACTGAAGAAGGCTGTGTTGGTGTATGTACATTTATAAATTTCCCCTGCACTTTTCTTTTCTCCCTAACTGCTCTCAAACTCCTCGAATCATGCTGTTGTTATATCTTTGCTTTCATGCTAAATGGCATTTTCCATAAGCACTGACAGAATGGTTCTAGAGTTGTGATTAATAATAACATCATCTTACTACTGCCTTTGTATATAGTCTTTATACTTTACTCTGAAGACCTCAGGAGAGGAGGAAAAGGAGGCTTCAAATTCAGAGTGATTGTCTCTGAAAGACTACTAATGACAGCTCTTTGAGGACTTCGTTTGGAATAGCACTGATTGCCCATTTCCAAGCTGGTACTCAAGAAGAGGAGAGTAGGAGTGGCACTCAGTGTGGCCATACCCTACTATTCATGGCAGATCATACAAGGGGGTCAAGTACCATAGCTGCTGTTTGATTCTATATGGAAAGGATACTGGGTGAAACTGACAACAAAGCTAAGGTCAACATTACACAAATTTCTGATGCAATATTGAGAACTTATTAAACATTCTGCCAAGGATCTCCTGACTCAGAAAGTGATAACTATCAATCATCCTTACAGGAAAAACAAAGCTAAGTTATATCCATGACAGCAGGGAAATGGCAGGAATACTGCTTCAGGAAGAGAATGATGAAACAGCCAATGCTCACACCAGTTTCGTTCACAAATTCTCTTGCTATCAAGTCCAGTTTTGCTTATTTTTGAGTATGTATTCAGTTATTTATTTTTTTTGCAGTTGTGGGAATCATTTTGTTAACCCACTGAAACAAAGCCATATACTTTGAAAACAAACAAGCAAGCAAAAGCTTAGTGGGAAAAAGTCATTTGCATCAGTAAGCACATATTGGGTACTTCAAAGAAATGGCATTGGCAAATCTCCCATTACTATGGGACTTTTGACTGTAACAAACACAAGCTAGTAGCTGCAATATTATCATTGCTTTGAAATGTTTAGTTCATTGTGTGATAGTCCACTTACATTTATGATTCTTGTAGGAGGCTTGGGATAAAGCTATACAGAAATTTCAGCAAAGCCAAGCAGTCGTAGCACATGCCTTTAATACCAGCACTTGGGAGGCAGAGACAGGCAGATCTCTGTGAGTTTGAGACCAGCCTGGTCTACAGAGCAAGTTACAGGACAGGTTCCAAAACTTTGTCTTGAAAGAAGAAGAAGAAGAAGAAGAAGAAGAAGAAGAAGAAGAAGAAGAAGAAGAAGAAGAAGAAGAAGAAGAAGAAGAAGAAGAGGAAGAGGAAGAAGAGGAGGAGGAGGATAAAGATGAAGAAATTGCAATGAATTTAAGGTAATATTTTAATTAATTATTTTATAATTTCTTGCATGCTCACAATGTGATTTCATCTTATGCATCTCTTGCTCCTCCCCGGCTTCTTCCCAATCCACTCCCACCCCTACTCATTCCAGTTTCATCTCTACTCTCTTTGTTTTACTTTGAATGTTTTAAATAGCCTATTAAGTCCAATTTGTACAGCTCATATACTCACAGCTATGAGGACCTACACAGAGTGCAGTCTACCTAATAGGAATCATACCTCTAAGAAATCTGACATTCCTTCCACCATCAATTGTCAGTTCCCCTCACCGAGGGGAGGAGACTCATGAGCCCTCGTCCCTTTGATGGAGGGATATTGATTAGCTTGATTCTTTACAATTCTTATGCAGGCAAACATGGCTGCTGTAAACTTTAAGTTTTAAAATTTAAATTAAAAGTTTTAAACATCTCATGATGTTTAAGGAACAGCGTGTGGTGTCGTATGCTTTTAATCCCAGCACTCTGGGGACAGAGGCAAGACTGTACTACACAGAAGGACCATGTTTAAGGAATCCAAACACCAACACTTGCTTAGATAATATTTGAAGGACGTGTTCAAAGACTATAAATCAACCAGGTGTCAGATTCAGCCTACCCAAGTATTGCTGGCATTTGCCATCTAGTTCAACATCTTTTATTCATGCGGGCCTAAAATAGTTAACAGTTGTTTCGCATGTGATAGTTGCTTCAGAATTTAGACTGCTTCTGTATTCCCACAGGATATCAATGAAAGCTAAACCTATCAGTTAGACTGTACCCCTAAAATCCCCAGACTATAAACCTAAAGTCACAGTATTCCATTTCTACCTTTTTGCTAAGTACCCTTCTTTCTCCTCACCCTTCCACCTTCTTCTCTCTTTTCCCTCTGTTGCTTCCTGTGTTCATCCACGCCACACTTCCACTTTGAATCCATACTAGAGAAGGTAAGAAATGATTCTGATTCTTTTCCTCAGTCTTGAGGCCTTCTTGTATAAGGCCACTGAAATGGAAGGCTGCATGACATGTCCTCCACATCTGACAATTTTCGCATATTCTACAGTTGCCAGTTCATGTTTCCTAGGTTCATGGTAATCTAAGTCAGTATAACACTGAGCTCAGAGAAGCAGTTTTAGGCTTTTATTACCTTCAGTAAAAGCTTTAACCATCCAAATGCCAAAGCTTCATTTGGATGCAGCCAGCCTGAGTTAAACTCAGTGTTTTCACATCTTCCACCATTCTTTGGGAGGATGTGTTTCATAGTCTTGAGACCATCATGAATAATAGGCCAATATTCTTGAATTTCTAAACTGACAAAAATCTTAAGGTAAGCAAAAAAGCTCCCCTTATCCCTTGGCCTGGTGGTGCTGAATGTGCCTTTGGGGAACATTGTGGACTTCTTGCTCCTATAATCTTTTCAGGAATCCCTTTAGTCAATGTACATGAATGTTCTCTTCATGCTCAGTTGAATTTTTATAGTGTTTTTGTTGTTGTTGTTTAGCAGTTTCATGTATGTATATAACGTGGGTTTTTTCTATCAAATCCAGCCCCCATTCCTTCTCCTTCAATTACCACTTATCTCTCTCAACTTCATGAACTCCCTCTTTCTTAAACCCAGTGAGTCCTCCTAAGGTTGACAGTGGGTAAATAGGTATGGGACTTCTACTGAAGCATGAGGCATATTTTGAAAGTAGTAGATAAGTGTATTTATGTGTGTGTATACTCATGTACAAATGTACATACACATTTTTATATGAATACACACACACACACAAACTGGAAGTCATACATACATATATCATTAGGATAGTATCATTTTGACTGAGTTCACTTTCTGGAAGGTTCAAGAATATTTGTGTGTGTGTGTGTGTGTGTGTGTGTGTGTTTCTTGTTTTAGTTTTGAAGAGAGAAAGCCCTTGATGGGGCTTTCTTTACATCATTTAGTTTATTTAACTCTTCCAATAACTCTACAAAAATGATGTCCTTCTGCCCTATGTTATTGATGATGAAACAAAGTCTAAAGAAGTTTTATTTGGAGGGAGCCACACAGCCCTATTGAAGGGAGCAGAACTCTGCTTCTAAGGCTCTGATGTGCTGTCTGCTATACCATATTCTCTCCTGGGGAGTTTGCTTTTTAATTTGAATCTCTGAAGTAGATGCTTCCCTCCACACCTTCTGCTTCTCTTTGATGGAAAAAAATCTACCCTCTCTCATCCTCTCACAAGCTTAAAAAGTTCTTTATCGCAATGGCAGGGGACAGTTCAGAAGCTAAGATAGCAATCACATGGTTCTTTCTGTGCTTTCCACAAGGAGTTGGCAGGCCAAGACAGTGTACAGTGTTTTTTGAAATAGACAACACTTTGCAGAAAGTAAAAATGTCACAGAGATGTCAAGGGCAGAGATGTGATCTCTCCCTATTTTCCTCACCAAATCAAACTCACTGAAAATCAGTCAACGGCAAGGTAAATAGTCCCTGGGAAAACTGAGACGCTTGGGCTTTGATTACTGAAACCAAGGCCAGATAGGAAGGGAGAACCAGCTATGTTTGGGTGTCCTGGGACATGGGCTTTCATCCTAAAACCAGACAGTCCTAGCACAGTGTGTTGATCAGTATTGAAGGCTTCTGCTTGGTCCTTTCTAGTTTTTTTGATGGCACTAGTCTGTTAGATTGACACTTACATCTAAAAGCAAGAACACACACACACACACACACACACACACACACACACACACACATTCAGCTCCTCAAAGAATATTTCAAGTTTTTGCTTCCGTGATAACACTCAATTTAAGTGCAATAAGGGTGTGTATCTACTTATTCTTTAAAGTTATTGAACAAGGAACTGTTAAGTATACCTTCAACCCTTGCCTTATTGCTGCATCTGCTCTCTCCCTAAGCAGTTGGTAGCGAGATGGATTGAGCCTTCCTCATTCTTGTTGACGTTTGTAAAACTTTTCAGAAGTTACGATAGTCTACATGATGAAGATAAACCAGACTACAAGTAGGAATCTCCCTTGTGCAATATTTCTGGAAACTGTTTCTGAAACCTTAGAAAAAGAATACAAACTCTTCTTGGGCTAAATAATAATCTACTATATACTTTTGTTTGTTGGTTGGTTTGTTTGAGACAGGGTTTCCTTGTGTAGCCCTGGCTGTCCTGGAACTCATTCTGTAGACCCAGCTGGCCTCAAATTCAGAGATCTGCCTGCCTCTGCCTCCTGTGTGCTTGGATCAAAGATGTGCATCTCCACTACCCAGCTACTACACACTGTTTTTATACTCACAATTTCATGTATCTTTTCTTAAAGAAGGATTCCAAAATTGGGTAGGTTTCTGGCTGGGGAAACACAGATCTGCCTTTCCTAGGCTCTTTGCCATTTTATGTAGATTTCCCCTTGCATGTATACAGTGTTATGCATTCTAATTTCAAAAAATTTAGAATCAATATAAAGTGCACATAAAATGCAGATTCAATAGATGAGATTAACAATAGATGTTTTGGTGCTGTGTTCTCCCTCTTCTATGGGTATTCTTTTGTATGTGTGATCAGTACAGAGATCTTGATATAGCTATTTGGTTATGGGAATAACCATGGGAATTACCCAAATAATAAGGTCAAACAGGGGAGTGAAGGGGCCTTTTTAAAACCAGAGCCAAATCCAAAAATGTGAGTTTTGTTAGAACTCAGTGAGTAGTGCCATTTCAGGGGTGGTATAGACATCTTTAATATATATGCCTACTGTGATAGCTCTTCTTCCAATCTGCAATCAAAGTTCTTTTATGGAATTGATGAATTTTAGAATGCATGCATGTTACTCTATCAAAGTTTCACAACAGACTTTTAGGCATATTCTTTTCTCTAAAAGTTTTAATTATTTCTCTATTTATCACATATGTTAAATTTTACATCACAAGTGCACACTCAAAAATATCTAATGGACTCAACTTTTTATTTAGACTTAGCTTTTTTCCTGAGGGGGAGGGTATTGTTTTTGAAATAGTCTCACACCATATCCTAGGTTGTCCTGGTATTCATGCTACCTAGGTTTTCAGCAAGCCAACTGCCTCAGCCTCCTTCGTGCTGGATTACAAGTCAAAGCAGTACATTTGACGGGTCCCAGACACTGTAAGGAACCAATATTTACCTACTATCCCCCCATAAATTTTATAATGAATTCTCCACATTTCTTGAATGCTGAACATCTCAGGAATAACCATGGGAATTACCCAAATAATGAGGTCAAACAAGGGAGTGAAGGGTTTTTTTTTTTTAAATCTGCCAAGTTCAGATATTACGGGAAGCCCTACCTGCTGATAAATTGGGCCAAGAAGCTGCCATCCCTGAAAACTGGAACCAAAGGTGAGGGGACAGTAACTGTTGGGATAGGAGGGACCATGAGGCTCAGACTCAGAAGAGAAACTCAGGACAGCCACTTGCTGAATATTGGGTTGGGAAAGTCAGTTTTTGTGGCCTCTGTTTTTACAGAATGTGTCTCCGGTCCCACACTGAAACTGAGAAAGGCTGGAGAGCATTTCTCTGACTCATTTGCAGATCTGGGATCTGCGCTTGCCTATGGACAGGGCTGGGGCCCAAATTACAACTCATTCTGTCTTCACCCATGTGAGCACCCTGCCAAAGAACACCACCTTTAATTGGGGCTGAATATCACAAACAGCTTCCTTTTTTATTCAGTGAATATGTGTATCTGTAGGAATCCCTAAAGCCTTTCCTATGGGCATGTTCTAGTCTGCCTGCTTCTGAATTAATACGCCACATGTAATGATCTGAATTTAAACCCTGAGTCACAAGATTGAAAATTTCCTTGAGGGGCACTTATTATTCTCCTACATTCTCCTATTTCTTTTACATGTAAGAGTCTCTATTGAATGTCTACTTTCTTGTTGCAACTGTAAGTGCCCTCCCCAGCTCTCTAGGGCAGCCAATAGATGTCACGTCCTCCACAAACCTGCCGCATTGTCTCTTCATCCCCTGCTCTCCTCCATGTTGGTGCATCTTACAGGCTGCTCACTTCTTACTCATGGGGCTTTAGAACATTGAAGTCGCTGTTCTCACATCATAATCCCTGCTAAGGAAGGAGCGAGAACATGAGAAAGAAAGTCAGGAACGAGAGGGGTGCGTTCACTCATGGAGACAGTGGGACAGAACTAATGGGAGATCACCAACTCCAGTTGGAATGGGACTGATGGATCATGCGACCAAACCCGTCTCTCTGAATGTGGCCAACAGCAGGGGCTGACTGAGAAGCAAAGGACAATGGCTCTGGGCTCTGATTCTTCTGCATGGACGGGCTCTGTGGGAGCCTTCTCAGCTTGGTCGATCACCTTCCTGGACCTGGGGGGAGTTGGGAGGACCTTGGTCTTAGCATAGAATAGGGAACCCTGATGGCTCCTTGGCCTTGAGAGGGAGGGAGGGGAGGTATGGGTGGAGGGGACGGGAGGGAAGGGGGAGAAGGAGGGGAGGGAAGCGGGAGGAGGAGGGGAGGAGATGGAAATTTTTAAATATAAAAAAGTAAACCATGAGAAGAAAAAAAAATTAATCCCTGCTAAGTCACCTTATGTAAACCTCACTTTTCTTGGAGTTCCCTCCCCTCTCCCCCCCCCCGGGGAGGGGGTGTTTCCTGCAAGTATCACAGCTAGCAGGAAATCAAACCATGAGAGACAAGAAAGAAAATTTGGTTCAGCCCACCTTAGTGTATGTTGGTTCAAACATCTAGAGAGTCTGACCACTTTATTGTAAGCATATTTAAACAGTACAATTTGGGGGAAAAGCTTCCTGGTGTAATGCAATCCCCGGTGCACAAAGAGGCATAATTACATCAAAACTCAAAGTACATATGACCGTGAATATAGGTTCTAGAGATAGGCTACATGTATTAGCTTAAGGGCCTTGGGGATGATCTGGCATGGTCTTGGTCACACAGATAGCAGAGAGATCATTTGAGCTATACAGTATATGTGACATCTCCCCTAAGGATGGGTTCTATTGGCTGAGAAACAAAAGCAAAGTTCTAGGTAGAGAGAGTCTGGGATAAGCATCCTGGGGGCTATGCATGAGGTCTGACTCTACAGATAAATGTCATGAGGTCATTAACAACATGCACTCCCAGCCTTCTGGGTAGAAAACTGGTATTCCGCCTTTGAGGAGACAGCATGCATTGGTAACATTCTTAGTTTCCCTACTTGTCTGTGGGCACAAGGGCCTTTGTGCTCCTAACATCTTCCGTCTCCTACATCTGCAATATTAATATACACTTGGCATCTCCCTAGTTTCAGAATCTCAGCTTCTTAGGATCATTGTTACATGAGTGACGGAATGCGTCCATGTAGCGTGCTTTCCTTATAAATTAATAACCCATTTCACTAAAGGCTCCTGTGGTGTGAATATATGGGGGCAAAAGTGCTACTCACGTCACAAAACCCTGCCCCACCTCCTCTGAAACATTGTGTACCCTGTCTCTAATCTGTTTGTATTCCAAACCCAGGAAACCCGAGCCCATCTCTTATACAGGAGTCCTTTGGCACTGTATAAGGTTGAAGTTTAATTATTTTGAGGATGAATAATCAAGAGGATTACTGGCACTGTCCGAAAGGTCCCGAAAGAAAGCCAAAGGATTGCCAGCTACCTAAGACGATAATTGCCTTCTAAGCATGGGTAGTGGGAGGACCTGCCTATGGCATTTCCTTTCCTGAGCTAAACAAATGGGACGCAGGAGAGATGTTTCTGGAGGCGGGTATGGGCTTGATTCTCATTCCCGGAAACCTTCCCAGAAGATCCAACTATCACAAAGAAGAGGTTCCCAGTTCTGTGCTTTAACCCACTTCATGAATTGGGCTGCCAGCAGTGGAAGCTTGGGCCTGGTTATTAATTTCAGTCAAAACAGGCATTGAATGTTTTAAATGAGCTCTTCAGAAAAACAACAGAAGGATAATCATCTGAGTCCTTTTTTTTTAATTTGCTTTAAGCAATACAATAGGCCTATTATAGAACTAAAGCAGAAATTGCAAAGCCCAATGGGGGCCCAGTTTAATGTCAGCTACCATTTATTGAGTGCCTACTATATGCCAGAGCTAAACAGAATATGTGGCACTCCCTCCTGAATATAATCACCTCCAGCAAAACTAAGATTTCAATACTTACACCCTAAATGTTATACTAAGGATAAACTCATTTCACACCCTATTTGGCATCTGCTCTGCCCCCATAAATGGCAGCAATCACTTTACCCTTGTTTCATCTTTACAGAAACCTGGTGAGGTAACAGGCATTCTGACTAGGCTGTCATTTGTCTCCTCAACATGAAGCCTTCAAGATCTCATGCACAGGAAATATTAATAATGCTGCTGAATTTGCAACGTGTTACAATTCACGGAGTACATTTGCATATAATATTCTCCTTAATACCCAAATCCTACTTTTGAAGTCAGATTATTTTCACCATTTTCCTCTGAGAAGGAAAGCCCTCATGGTCATGTGATGCACCTGGGCCTCACACCCATCAAAACCCCTTAGTGGAAAGCATCTCTGAAAAAAACGTGCTCAAGGTGAGCATTGTTGCGGTAGCCTGCTCATCCTGACTCCGAGAACCCTCACCTGATAGGACAGCATTCTGGTTGAGGTTACAGGTTGGAGATAAGATGAGGAATTTCCTGAAGGTCTTGCAAATCTTTCCTTAGGGGTGAATGATATAGTAAGGCCACGTATGTCATACTCTTTTGCATTAATATGGACATAAATAATAGTATTTGATTATCACAGAGTTGATAACTAAATAAATCATCATAATGTACTAACTCCTAGTTCCAAAAGCTAAAAACCTGATATCTAAACAATCCAACTGAAATCCATGTGTCCACATTGCTATATCTCTTCTGAGGCTGGAAGGGAGAATCTGTTCCTTGCTTCCTTCAGTACCAATGGATGCCACCAGCCCTGAGCTTGTGGCTTAGCCTCTGCCTTCAGTTTGCCATCTCTTTTACTGACTCTCTGTATCTATTAACCTCTATCTAGATTCCTGTAGACCCACGGGAGAACCCAGAAAAATATCTTTTCAAGATCCTTCACTTAATCACATCTTTTGCCATATAAAATAATCTTCATCTTTTTCCAATAAAGCGATGTTCACAGGTTTCGGGATTTAGCAAGTACATGCATCCATGAGTGCCACACAACAGCAACTTTATAAAATGCCTCTTTTGTAAAAAACAGACATGGTGGGACCCAAAACATGGGCTACAATGTAGCCATCCATCTTCTAAATGTGAGGTCTTTTAATCTGAACCTGGACCTTTCTCATGTTAAATGTCATTATGTAGCCTTAAGGATGGGCAGGGAACTAGATGAAATTCTTGAACTCTGGCTATACATTGTTCCTTTACTCCAGGAATCTTTTTTAGTAATTCTTTGAGAAAGGACTTACTCTGTATCCCAAGTCAGGTTCAAATTCATGGCAATCCTTCTCTTAGTTTCCCAAGTAACTGGCTTTAAATATCAACCACTAAGCCTCACCCTAAATACAATTCTTAGTCACAATGACACTCCTAGTCTCCTTGCTATAGATAATGCCCCACCCATCTCTAGATTTCAATGATATGGGTTGTCCTTCTGTATATGTATTGATTTTATTGTTTAATGAATAAAGCCGCTTTGGCCTATGGCAGGGCAGAATATACCCAGGGTGGAAGAGATATGGAGAGAGAGTAGGTGGAGTCAAAGAGATGCCAAAGGAGTAACATGCTGGCACAGACAAGCCACAGCCTAGTGGCAATACACAGATTAATAGAAATGGGTTAATTTAAGATTTAAGAGTTAGTTAATAAGAAGACTGAGCTAATAGGCCCAACAGTGTTGTAATGAATATAGTTTCTGTGTGATAATTTGAGTCTGGGCTTTTGAGAAATGAAACAGCAGTCTCTTCCTACATTTCAATAGAATTTTATCTATCTTTTTTTTAAAAAGAAAAACATTGTGTTGTGATTAATACTTCTATTTTGCATCATCCAAATATGCATACTTGCTTCATCTCTCTTCCAAAATTTGAGTTCTGGGACCTTCCACCAGGATGACCAGAACAGTCTTTTTACTGATCTTCAAGTTTTACTTTGCTTCCCTGATATCAATTCCTCACCCAGCAACCAGAATGGGATTCTTAAAATGAAAACCATAGTGTATTATATCTACTTAAATGACTTCAAGTCACTTGCTGTCACTCAGACTCAAGTCTCACCTCCTTACTATGGACTCAAGACCCTGTGTGAGCGGCGGGGACCCCCAAACTATCACCAACCAACCTTATCTGCAACCACTTACTCCCAACACCTGCCCGTGTACAATTTCAATGTGCTCTATCCTACAGGCCGGCAGCATTGGAGCAGACTTCCGGACGTGATAGCCTTTCCCGTCCGCAGGCTATGACCAGCATTTTTCAGCATGAATTCTTTCTCCCAATCTAAAGATAAAACTCTATGCAAGTAGAAACACTAAGCAGTGTAATAAAGTGTGAGGAGGAAGTACAAATGATGTCCACCAGGGAATTACGTCTAATGTTGAAAAGCTACAAGTGACCTACAGTTACCAGCGGAGAAACGATTGAATTATGTTAACTTCAGCACAAACAACTGAGAGGCCATTAAACGGAATAACATGATAGCTGCCTGGGACTGGAACATTAGAGTAAAACAGGAAATCTCTTCCTGGATAGGGGGGTTCCTGGAGGAAGAGATAAAAAATGTTTAAAATCCATTGTCAGCTGGGTGCCTTGGTATGGCCTATATACTGCCAGCTGGGCAGGAGAATGGCTTGAGTCTAGAATTTACTAAGACCCATTGAATTACAATCCGTGCACTTTAAAGGACTGAGTTTGATAGCTTATAAATTTTATCTCAAGAATACTACTTCAAAAGAAAAACACAGTAGAAGTAATGGACGTACAGAGAGAACTGTCTTGTTATTTAATGTGCATACAAGTTGTAGGGAAAACAATTTCTGTATACAGCGTATCCATTTTTATCAGATAAGGTATATAATTACATGAACAGATGCACGATATCAATGCTGTATCCACAGCCACACAGGAATGATTTTGCCCGAAGTGCTCGAATACCTGACACATTCAAAGCAAAGATTTTCTGTAGTAACGAGAAATCTAAGCTCAAGCTCTTCTCACCTCGCTTTGAGGCTTGATGATGACCCTTTAGGAGCAGCATCTCGGGGATGCTCTCAGCCCTGCCTTGTGTCCATCGTGTGATGCGGTGCGGCTACTGTCTGCTGGAGAGCAAAGTGGGCCTTCTGCAGTGCCCCTGCCCCTGCTTTTCCACTACCCTTCCACAGACTTGTATCACGTGGCCACTGCAGTTGCAAAGGAAGCTAGTCAGCTCCTTTTCAGTCTCCGTGATACGAGAAAAGGGGCAGGAATAAATGCTGGATCGGGTTTTATTCTGGAGGGCTGAGCGGTCTTAGATTTGCAGGGTTTTATTTTTCCCCAAGAAATTTTCATGTCCTTTCTAAAACCAACAACAATAATAAAGCTAGGTTATACTGCCCAATTGTAGGCACTAATTATCACATTTGTAGCTATCCTTCCAAACTTTTTTTTTCTCTTTTTATTTGCAGTCTGTCTATATCTTATATGGACAGATAGACAGACAAGTATATAGATACGTGCTTTAAATTGTGCACATATTTTATCGTATGTTTCTATAAGCAGACGTATAGAGAATAAACCCTCTTTCTCGTTTTCTAAACTCATTTCTTTTCCACTAAAATTGTTATGAAAATACAACGTGGTGAATATGGATAACATTATTCTTTTAACTGCTGCATTGATATTTTATCGTTTTTATTTAATAAATACGTTATTAAGGAGCGTTTGCATAATTTCTAGTTGTTTGATTCTGTAAAGCATATTGTAGTAAAACTCTATACTCTGTCTCTCTAGCAAAATAATAATAATTCTGTCTACAGCAACACAGTCGAGTAGATGTGAAAAGCAACACCTAAGATGTGGGAAGTGTCGTCATGACTGTAAGTACAACCAAGATCTGTCTGCTCCCATTACATGGATACTTTTCCCAATTCAACAACAACAAGAACAACAACAAAAGGACCCCCAACGGATGCACTGGACGTCCGGGAAGCTGAAACTGTGAATTCAACAGACCTTCTGAAGGAGAGATGCTCCATTCTGATATCCATTTCCTGCGTTTAAAAATAACAGGCCGTTTCTTTCGTTGTTTTAAAGGAGAGAAGTGCCGTGTTATTTATGTTGAAAAGGAAAGATTACATTAAAGCCTGACAGAAACTGACATAAGCCAGAGAATTCAAACTGAACACTGGCCCTCTATCCTGAGCTCCAGCTTTTCAAAGCAAATTAGAAAAAAAAAAGTTTTAACAAAAGGACTGCGCTCCAGTCAATCAAATTACATCCTTACAAGGCAGTACGGTGGCTCGGCGGGACTGTGAAAACCATGGATATCACTGTATGCTTGTAGATCAGGGTCCGCAAGATCAGAATAGCAGATGGTGCTGAATGAAGGGCCGGGAGGAAAAACTGCTAGAAAACTGGGCACAGAATTACCCAGTGTTTGCAAAAGCAGATAAGAGGAGACACAAAACAAGCTTGCAGGGACACTGTCTGCAGTGTCCTGGTCACAGAAATCTTCAGACTGCAGAGAAGTAGCTAGGGGAGGATCTGGTGACTGTACCCTGCTCTGATCCGGAGCGCTGTTAAGCGTAACACAAGTATGTCCTTCATATTCACAGCCAAATTTGCTCTCACCCAGTGCTGCCACCCATTATCCAATCTGCCAGCTGCTTGTTTTTAAATTTGTGAGGGTCCCCCTCAGATCCTTCCTCTGCAGACTCCCCCACCACCTTCTCTTGTTTCTCTCCTGCACCCCAGACAAGGACCCCTGTCTCAACCAGAGCTGAAAACCACAAGTTTCTCCCTGGAATCCTCTCGAGGTAGCAGATTCTAATGAATGCTAGAACAGCCGTTGCCTAAGACATCAGTTAAACCGAGTTGCTCCAAACGAGGAATGGCTTAAAATGACTGGACACTAAACATTTATCGTGTTGCACATATTTGGATTTCCTCCTCTCTGGGGCCCTGGAGTTCCATAGTATCTTTCTTAGAAAATGAAATATCCATGATGCAATGATTTCCAGTCTGGAGAGCCTCAGAGAAAACTTAATGATTCTTGAGCGGTGTTTGACTGGCAGAGGATTGGCTTCATGTTTGCAGCTTTTTTCTGATCTTCTCTCATCCACCCAGTACCAACTGCTTCTTTATTTTTTGTTAATGTGGGTGTATGATGTTTTTCACTTATTTTTAAGTATTTTTATAATAAAATTTATTTCAGAATCAACGACTTGTTTTTGTTTTGTTTTTAAGTTACCTACATCAACTCTTTTTTTTAAGGATCAATTAGTTTTCTGTGGAGCCATGAAAACACATTAATATTTGGTACGACATTTTGCCAAATGACGTAACAAACACAGGTTTGGAAGCAAGCTGCAGGTGCCATTAGCGCTCAGTGATAGCTGAGATCGCCTGGACAGGAGTCAATGACATTCATCCTGTGGGAGGCTGCTGATCAGGTGACTCCGATCTGGAAAAGCAGGTCAGCAGGTGCTGGTTAAGAAGCCTCTGGTCAGGTTGTAAGTGGTGGGGGCAGGCCTGTAAACCCAGTGCTAGAGAGGCTGAGACAGGAGGGTCCCTGTGAAGTGGAGGCCATGCTAGTCTACAGAGTAAATTCTTGGCCAGGCTGGTCCATATAATGAGATCCTGTTTCAAACAGAAAGGAAAGACAAGGCATAAGGAAAAGAGGGATGCTCTGGGGTATCTGTACACTGCGAAGAGGTATTGCTAGGATTGGTGAATAAAAAGCTGAATGGTCAATAGCTAGGCAGGAGAGATGGGGGACTTACAGGCAGAGCGAGGAAGAGGATAAATGAGGGGCTTGGATTGAACACACGGAATGGGAGAGAGGTGGAATGTAGATTAATAAAAAATATGGGTTAATTTAAATTATGAGCTAGTGGGACAAGTCTAAGCTAAGGTCAAGATTTCATAATTAATAATAAGTCTTTGTGTCATTATTTGAGAGCTGAAGACACAAAGAAGAGTCTGCTTATGGGGGGAAGGAAAGAAAAAAGGAAGGAGGGAGGGAGGGAGAGAGGGAGGAAGGGAGGGAGGGAGGCAAAAAGGAAGAAAAGTTGGGAGAAAGGGAGGAAGGAGGCAAGGAAGGAAGAAGACTGTGGTAGTGCTAAATTATAAATTTTGGACCTGATAATTAGTCTGGAAATTCAGGAAATAACTGATGAGCACAGACCAGTGAGCTTATGACCACAGTAGGAATGATATTCCAAAGCGGCCCAAAAATCACAGACCAGACTAGCATTACACTATCCAATTAGCACACATGCTGGCTGTCCACAGCCTAAATGGATATGCAGCTATTCTAGCTGAAGATCAGCTCTGCTCAGGGATGTTGGACATTCCTGGAAGGCCTTACTCATTTGCAAATGAGGGGCTTGATCAAGCAGATCCACTGGTCCAACTCTGAAATATTTTATTGACCTATATACACCCCTAATTAATTGTCTCCCATGGGGCTCATCAATTTCCTGATTCAATTCTTTCTTCCTTTCTCTAGAAAGGTGTAATCTCGGAATTGTCACTGAGACACTTTCATGGGCAATAAGAAGACAGCAATAAGAGAGACATGCACAATAAAGTGCAAAAGAAATGTAAGTATACAGTGCATATTATGTATTTCATGCATGCTGCATTACAAGCAGATTTACTCATGCCTGCAATCACACACTCCCATCCATCTTTCTGCCCGATTCCCCAGGGGTCTGCGTTCAGCGTGTTTTGTTTATTTTTTAACCTGGGGATGATGCTCATTTTTCTGTCGAGCTTATTTACACAGATTGGAGCATGTTTGCCACACGTAGCTTCTTGCTTGCCAGCAAGGCCAGCTGCTGAGGGGCACCAAAGATCACCCCATCACAGGAGACAATCTTGAACAGCCTCACGTCTCCCTCTCCTTCCCTGCAGGATCTTTCCCAACAGTTTCAGTTTGAAAAGCCACTCTCATTTACAGGAAACATTTACTTTAATGAAAGAAAGAAAGAAAGAAAGAAAGAAAGAAAGAAAGGAAGGAAGGAAGGAAGGAAGGAAGGAAGAAAGGAAGGAAAGAAAGAAAGTCCTTTCTCCCCCTTTCCCACACATCCTAAAAGAGTTTGCCATAAGGCAGACAGAAAGCCCCTTTCAGCTTGCCTCTGTCAGACAGACCACAAACGGCCAAGGCCAAGGGGAATCCAATGCAGTCTGACCAGATGAGGGTGAACATTGTGTTTTGAACTCTGTCTAAAAGGAGACAGGACGTACTTGCTCAGAAAGAAGGGGATTTGTGAAAAAGCCTACAACTGTTTTACTGTGTTCACCCAGGCTCCCGCATGCCAAGGCCGAGTCCATCAGGAATTTGATTGCTGTTATAAACTGAGAGGAACCGGAAGTGGGAGAGCTGACACGAGCTGCCTGAGCTGCGCTGCTTTGTTTCTGTGGCTTCGCCTTACACCAACACACACACAGAGAGAAACACACACATAGACACACACACAGACACACACAGACACATACACACACGACACACACAGACACATATACACACATAGACACACAGACACACAGACACACAGACACACAGACACAGACCCACGACACACACACACAGATATACACAGACACACACACACCTGGGGCAAACCCCTCAAACATTCAAAACTGTTTTGACTCTCAGACAGACTCTTTGATTTTTTCCCCTTAATTTTCATAAATTCATCCTTATCTTATGAGAGTGTTTTTGCCTGTGTGTATGGCTGAGCACCGTGGGTGTGCCTGGATGTCATTCAGATTGCCGAGAACTGGAATTACAGAGGGTTTTGAGCCGGCACATGGGTGATGAGAATCAAACTCGGTCCTTTGGAGTAACAGCACGTGCTCCTAACAGCTGAGCCATTTCTCCAGCTCCAGCTTTTCTCTTAGTTTTAATAAAGAGAATCGGTGGCGAGCGTCAGTGAGAGGTGAGCGCTCCCGAACCATTCATGCTGGTGAGTGGATGCTTGTATCTCAGAACACAAATGAGTTCATAGGGCCCAGTTAAATTCCTCTCCCAAGTAAAGCCCACCTTTGGAGGGAGGGGTACAATTGCTCATTTGAATGACAGCTTCTGGTATCATAATGACAATAATTAATAAAGGCACAATTGCTTGATCACTTTATTAGCACCAAAGAAGATCTCTCAAAGATCAGTTTTCTGTGTTTAGTCAATACAGAAATTAGGCCAAATGTAACCAGGAAACTAAGGCTTAGAAAATCCCCGGAGGTTAAGAGGAGCGGCAGCAGCAGAGTGAGCAGATTAAAAACGCACGCTAGAGGTCGCTGTTGCTACTTGAGCTGAAGGCGTATTCATTGACGTGCATGTATGTGTATATACTAACATAGACACATATCATCAATGTTGTTTGGATAGATTGTATGAATGTTTGAACATTTTTGAAAAGATCAGATACCTTTGTTAAGTCTTAAAACGAAATCTACTATGGCCATCATGGATTTGTTCTGTTGTGCTTTATTTTCTGTTGGGTATGTGACTAGTCAGATGTTAAAAAGGAGATTTTTAAAAGAAATGTTAATCTTAAGATTTTCATCCAATAACTGTACACAGATTAAATATTTCACCTCTGATAAAAATTCTCACACCTATTTGGTATATTTTGAAAAACACCTTTCACATTCTCATAGACTTCCAACCAAAAGTCAGAGCGACTGATGAAATCAGGTCAGTACACCTCTTCAAATTATGGAAAATGGTCCCAGACTCCAGAACTGTGAAAGGAAAGTTAGATTGATTAAATTTAAAAAAAAAAAAAAACTAGTCCCATCTTCAGAGGTGTATGAAGAGGGTTTTAAGTCTGGCAATCCTGAGAAAAATCATGGAACAGTTTTGGGGAATGTTAGTAAAAATTTTCAGCTTTCATAAATGAAAAGAAAATATTTCAGGAACACAAGTGATGTCCCTAGGGAGTCATTGCATTTCAGATGTAATGAGTCTGGTAGAACTACCTTTGCATAGCTCTGGATCCGTCTGTCTCCCATTAAGCCTTCAGGTACATGACTGCTGAAGACCTTGGAGAGTAGAGGTCTCTCCTACAGGTCAAAATCCGACTCAAGGAATTTACAGGGGAACTACCAGCAGAATGACCTAATTCTCCAAAAGAATTCTCTCATTACTAAGCAAGGGAATCCACGATATGGTTTAATGTTGGTCCAATTGCTTGCTTTGTCCAGTGTTGGTTGCAGGGACTGAATCCAAGCTGTCAGTACATCCTGAAGGCAGGCGCCATGACTGACCATCAAATCTATCCCCAAGTAGCGCTTTGGGGAGTATACCACACGTCTGGGCTTCAGTAAGGGAAGTGTCAGGCTTTCAACTGTCTTGAACTGTCTTTCAACTGTCTTGAGACATCCTCACCTGCCTTCCTTAGACACTAAGGAAAGGTGGTGGGATGAGGAGAAAACTGGCCAGTTGCCCTTCCTTTGCTCAGCTTCCTCTCTGGCCTCTATTGCCTTATTTTTTTCTTATTTCTTTGTCCTGCTGATCACAGTCCTGGGAGTAGTTAAAGTTCAAAGAGTGGGATCCCAATTCCTCCAAGTCAGAGGCTTTCCACAAGTTTCGCGGGCATGGATAAAACGGGGTTTGAATTTAATTTACTGGAGAATTCAACATTTTAAAATCACATTTTCCAAGTATCTTTGTTGAATTAGTAGTAGCAGTGCGGAGGGCTTTGAAAAGGCTCAGAACTTCGATAGGAATCAGAAGAAAGTGCTTTTCCCACACAGAGTACCACATGGGGAACCGCTTGAGGCTTGGTCCTTGGGCTCTTTCTCCTTCCCGAAGAAGGTAAACTTGGGTAAGTCCCTGACCTTGCTGCTGCTGATTTCTTCCTGGCAAGAAAGGATATGTTTTCTGCCTCTCCAGGCAGTCTTCTACCAATCAATGGCTGCTAAGTGGTTGGCACTCAGAATGGCACTGGAAAAGCCTCGGGTGCCTGTCAGCTGTCATTATCTTTGTCACAGTGGTAATTCTCTGGATCCCTTTACACCTATGGAAGGGGGATGGGAGCTGTGTTTACATTCAAAGCAGCTTTAAAAAAAAAAGCAACAGCAACCTGAAACAAAACAAAACAAAATAAAACAGTTCAACAGCTCATTCAGAGGAGGAACAGATTTCAATTAAAGGTTGTGTGTTTCTGTCTTTCCTACCAGCTTTGTGAACACAAACTCAGCCTTGGTCTTCAAGGGAATTAGAACACTTCACTATTAGAAGACAGGACTATTATCGTCATTTTTGGTTGAGAAAATTATGTGCATTTTATTAACCAAAAAATGTGTTTGTACTTTTCACCATGTAACTATTTTTTGAAAATCTCCTGTTATCCACAGCCTGGTTAAAGGACTGTGGGTTCATTGAAGTCAGCCACATTTAAGAGCCGTCTCACAAGTTCTTACAAGGTTGGAAACCACTGCCCTCGTGGGTTCTGGTAGCAATTATAATGTGCAATACATTTGGTTTTCAATGGAAGGTTTCATAATGAAATTTGGAAGCCAGCGTCATTTCCCTTCCTTGGCTTCCTACAAAAAGGATTTGAGGGCAAACAATAAAGGAAATATCAAGGAATGATTATATGACCTTAGGCAAATCTGCTCCGTGATTCAACCTTCACACACACACACACACACACACACACAACAGAGAGAGAGAGAGAGAGAGAGAGAGAGAGAGAGAGAGAGAGAGAGAGAGAGACATAAACACAGAATGGAGACGTGACAATTCCTTGGTACTTTAAAAAGATGTGTATATTAGTCAAATTGAATGATTAATAGTTACCAAATTATCTAATTAACTAAATAACTGCCAAGGTCCGGTACAATATTCTGAACTAGTATTGCCCAGGCTGTGGGAAAGGATGGATTTTTTTTTTTTTTTTTTTTTTTTTTTTTTTTTTTTTTTTTTTTTTTTTTTTTTTTTTGTTCTTACTTGGATGAACCTGGGAGAAGTTATAAAGAACTGCAAGAACTCGGTGACCCAGGAAGAGAACATATAGTTCTATCTTCTCATCTCGCTATAAAGGAAGCACTGGGGTTGCCTTTCAGGACAGACAAAACATTTCAAAAATCCATGTTCTCAGTCACCCCCTCCAAGATTGTTTTTGAGCTGCCTTTATTCTATTAATTTTCCTGTCAGCAAAACAAACCTTGAGTAAAAATCCAGCAAGTTGGCCACTGCTTCCAGAAAACGCTGGCTCACAGAGGAAATCACCAGTTCCTGCTTCTGCTTTGCATCCGATGACCGTTGTCTGGCCTTGGGATGTCTGCAGGGTCCAGATGGGGAGTTTGGTGGACTATGCTTACGTCACTAAAAATGAGACCAAGGCAGCAATGAGTCCCATTGATGCAGCAGCTGTACCTACAGATATGCCCCCCGCCTTGTTGACATCAGCGCTGCCACATTCGAGACTTTTCTTGCCACAGTCAGACTAAAGGAATAAATGGAAGAGCTGGGGAGATGCATCCACAGATAAAGTGGATGAGAGTTCAGATCCCACACATTAAAGTGAATGCCACTGTGGGCATGGTGGCCTGCCTGTAACTGCAGCATTTCAAAGGCAGATATGGGGAAAACCCAGAGCGAGCAAGCTGGCCAGGCTAGCTGCTCTGAAGAGGCTTGCATTCCTTAGAGACACCCTTCCTAACAAATAACTTGGAAAGTGATTGAGGGACGCTGCTGGCATCAGTATGCATGTGGACACATGTAACCCACGTATATACCAACATGCACATACCGCTGAAAAAAATAAAAATAAATTCAATAAACAGAATGTCAGCGTGCCAATGGAAGGGTACCAAGTAGTGAGGAGGTGGTTAGGGTCTCAAGGGGGACTCTGAGCTGAAGAACAAAGACAAGCTTCAAATGGAAAGAGAGCAGCAGAAGGGGCCAAAGAGTTGACAGCCATTGTCATTTTTTTTTACCTTGTTTATTAGTTTAGCAAATGACTTTGACTTCAGAGACTGCAGCAAGAGGCATCTGCTGAAGATTTCTGTTGCTTTGTGGAACAACCTGGATTCCTTGATAAACTCTGTCCATTTCTACTTCATGATTTAGAGCAAGAAATTTCTCTCTAGACTTTAGAGTCCCTAAGAGCAATTCAATACATTTGAATATCTTTATTGTGTCTTGAGATAAAAGGAGGATATAAAGAGGCATGCTCCTGAATGTAATCATGCTGATGTGGGCCTATGGCCTTGCTTTCACTTACGGCGTGGTCTTCTTCAGTGCTTCTCAAAATTCAGGCCACTGACATACATGTAGACCACATGACAGCCTACTGCTGAATGGGCAGTGTCCTGTCCCCACCACAGGGCCCAAGTCAGCATCACTGAGCATGGAGCCATGGACTTTCTCTGTGAGTCCCCTGGCTGTGCGTTACAGTTAGGAGAAGAATGTCAATTCATGACTGGCTCTCACAACTAACCCTCTCTCTATCGCTTGTGCAGTGAGGAACACTGGGTGATATTCTTATTGAGGAGTTTGGGGGGGGGGGCATTATTATTCTATAAACATGAGTTTTAACAGAATGGGTTGAAGAATCTTATGGTGACAGAAATGTTTAACCAAACGAGTGAGTATAACCTTAGCCTCATCTGCCTCAGCCCAGGCTGTTACTGCCCCCATTTTCGCTCTCAACAGCAGCCTGCACAGCCAGTGAAGGGATACTGCAAGGTGAGCCATTGCCATTCTTCTGCTTTTCACCAAATGCTACACACTGCAAGTCCAAGTTCACTGCCTTAACTGCTATTGTCTTTATTATTGCAGAGAGACAGAATTTTTCACTCTATTAAAGTTGTTAAAAAAACCATCCCACAAGGAGCAATTGGACTCTAATTATGTATGCCAAAGGAAGCTGTATCAAATTTAAAACAGCTAAATTTTCTACTTTGTATTGTGTGCCTTACATACTTCACATTAAAAGATTTAAGTAGAACAAAATTTAAAGGAAACAAGCATCCAGGTAAGGAAACAAGCTTACCACTCCTAAAAAAAAACCACATCTCTGTATAAGTCCTCAATAAGATAACGCGAGGGATATTTAGAGTTCTGCAGACGACTTCCTGCTTTCTACACTAGAAATTCATCCATCCTTCCAAATGGCTTGAGAGGCATTTATAACCAATAAAATATATTTGTGTCCAAGCTAGGAGTACAGTCCAGGCACCAGATAGCAAATCTGAGACACCTTGGCCCAGGGAGCTTAAGCGATGTCAAACGTAAACCACGTTTCAAAAGCATGTTGTCGGGTCTACACAGACTATCCATTCTGATAATCTCATTCCATCTTCTATTTTATTGCTGAAAGGAGAGGTAGATTAATGAAAATTCAAATCCTTCTGGAAAGAAAACTTTCCATATAAGGTGTGCCCAAAGAGCAATTTGGAAAAATGACTTGGTCTGTCTTTGTTTTTCCAAGTAACTATTAGACCATTTATATTTGAAAGATCCTTAAACCAGGTCAGTGTGGTTTACTAAATTAATCTAGAGAGGAACAAAAAGAAAAGAAAAAGAAAGAAAAAAAACAGAAAGAGACAAGATGCAGAAGACAAGGATGGCAATGGAATATTGAACTATGACCATAATAACTATGAGTTCAAGAAATTTGTGACTCTCCTTCAGCCTCTCCTGTTTGTTGGATGTTAAAGAAAAGCAAAACAAAATTATAATTATAAGTTCATTTGCAAAGGTATGCCGTGGGAAAGAAACATTTATCAAAAAAAAAAAACCAAACTTAAAAACATTTAGCACCTAGCTATATGTATCCCTTTACTTAGGAAAGCCAAAAGAATCCACTTATAGAAAATGGAAAACAGAACCTTGGCGTGCTGTAAATCAGACCTGAAGGAGCCTTACGAATCACGTGGCCACCTTGGTGACTTCATTTACTCATGCAGAAGCCAGAGCATAAAGGAGTGTCCTTCGTGACTTCAAGAACTTTTCGTCTGTTACTCTAGCTTGCCGATTTGTACATGCTGAGACTCCTGATGTTGCAGAAGTTTCAAGACAAAATGCCAAGGCACATGCCTTTAATTGCAGCACCCAGAAGGCAGAGGCAGATGGATCTCAGTGAGTTTGAGAACAGCCTGGTCTACAGAGCAAGTTCCAGGACAGCCAGAGTTGCTGCATAGAGAAACCTTATCTTGAAAATCAAAATCAAAACAAAAGAAAATGCCAAAGTTCATGAACTCTACCTGAAGTTGAAACAAGAGCCTAGACTTCAAGTTCCAAGTGCAAAGATTGCAATTTATAAAAATATGAACAGTTTTATTTTGAAAAAAATGCATCTGCCAATTAATTTGAGGACAGTTTTGATCATATATATATATATATATATATATATATATATACTCAATAGAAATGCAGCAAGCTATTGTTTCTGATGACTTGCTCTTGACAAGGCCATTGTTAATTGTACGCCTGTCCTCAACAAGCTTACTATACAAGGTTATGTTTCAATTTTGCCTTCCCTCAAATCCCAGTACGTCTGGGAATCCAAACTTTGAGAATCCCGCTTGACTAAGAAGCCTGCATTTTGGCCACCCCCGTCCTCCAGGCCACTCGAATGCCTGGGTCTTAGAAGCTGCATTGGGAAGCATTGCTCGAGGCAGATAATCAGGGTGACAGGAGCTCATAAGAGAGACTTCATCATCTTGCAGAAGGCACCAGCTGTGAGCTAACCTCATTGTTTACTGTAAATAATTGTGCCTGCACCCGATGGTTGAAAAGCTGCATCGAGGGATTACTCTCTAAGCATTTTATTAGCAATATTGGCTGCAGGTTTTGCTTCAGATGTCTGTCTTTAGATGCCAGTTACCTTTATCCCCACAGACATTGGAGTCACTTCTTTGCCATTATAGGCCAACTGGATAGTGTTTAAAAGTATAGAATCATAAGGTAGAGAAAATGCAGTCTTCAGTCTTTCTGCTCTTGGACCTGTCTTGGGTTGCAATAAGAAGCAGTCTTGCTAAGTGCACCACATCACCCCTTAAGGGTGATGCAGGGTGAAGGCAAAGCCTCTGATATTGCACTGAAAAAGGACTGTGTGCCCATCACTCTCTGCCCTGTGGCTGGTAAATCGTGTCTGTGCATCTCCCGCTCTCCCTACTGTTGGGAAAGGAATACTCTTTGGGTTGCACAAGGAAACATGACAACAAACCAAAAGTAACTCAGCAGAATGATTTCCTTTCACAAAAAAAAAAAAAAAAAAAAAAAAAAAAAAAAAAAAAAAAAAAAAAAAAATGGTCTTGAGCCAGAACCCAAACCTGGCTAGAAAAAACATATACCGAAATTGTCTTTATTCATCTATCCCTGAATGGTGGTGACTATTTATCAACCCACTACTGGCCAATTTTAGAAAAGGTAGGGGTGACTACCTGTGATAGAGAAAAGCAAAACACACACATACACACTCATACACACACACTCATTTCCAACACTGTCAAGCTGCCTTCCAGCAAATTCCAAACCCGCATGATACAGACCCTGAGCAGAAAGAAATGATGGGACCTGAGCTGCCATTTCCTTCTGAACTAATGTCACCCTGCTAAAGGAGCCAGGCATCACACTGTGAGAAAGCAGGCCCTTCTGGAGGAGCTGTCCAGACCTGCTGTGACGAAGGACTCCTCCGCTTCAACAGCAAGTATTTTTGCTGATGTAACTATTGTCTACTGACTACAAGACTGACTTGTCAAAGGCATATGTATGTGTTTGAGTGTGTGTGTGTGTGTGTGTGTGTGTGTGTGTGTGTGTGTGTTTCCTTGCCTATGGACTGACATATCTCCTCCCTTTTCGGTTTTCATTATACGCCATTGTATGACCATATGCAGAGCCAAGCTTTCTTTTAAATGCTGAATATTTCCTATTAGCCACACAATGGCTAAATGAAGAAAGATGTGCTGGGCACTTTGAAACTGTTTTTTGAATTAAAATGCCCCAAGTCAGTCACAGACATGCAATCCTGAAGATGTGCACAGAGTTGAATGTGTGGGTTACACGTTCTGGAAAAACCCCCCTTTAGCTGTGGTGTGTGCCCCGTGCTTCTCTTCACAAAGAAGTGTTCTGTCATTAGAATAACAATTTCTATTTTGTCGAGACACTAAACCCAATTAGAGGCCAGCGTTGATTGATCATTTGCCAGTGTTTAATTTATAAATCAAAACTAAACTTAGTGTATGTGAGCTCTGCAAACATCTACGGTCCTTCTATTCACATTTGACATACACTTAAAACAACTAGTTACTTTTTTAAAATTTTTGAAGAGACATTTGGGCTCCAGATGAAAAATGTTGCACCCAGAACAATCTGCTGTAGTTGAACCATGCCCCCTCATTGCTACTAATGGAAACTGTGAGCAACTTTCTGTTCTATAAGCCTCAGAGGATTGGATGGGGTTGATGGTTTGGAGAATGTGGGTTCCTTCTGCAGTGATAAGAACAACACACTTTCCATCTGTTTCAAATCTGGAAAGACAATGGCAAGTACTTGTGACCCAGTCCTCAAATATTGTCCCTTATTTTAGTCTTTCCTTAGCAATCGTGTGAATGCTCACCCATCTCCAGAAAATGACTGGAGAAGTTATTTTTACACAAAATGAACAATATTGTAAAAGAAAAAAAATAGGACAATAGTAACCTGACCGCACCACAGAACGAACTGCGCAACACTGGAAGGCTAGGAGCTGTCACTTAGTTGTTGTTGACATACCTCTTAAGGTTTTCAAGTGCAAACATCAGCCAAACAATTAAGGTCCAGGCAGTTTATTAGAGCTCAGAGAGTTATAGAGTTTGTGCAAATGGTAAGCAACTACTGCCACAGTCACCCAGAGCAAAGTTATTTCAATCTAAGGCATGTTTGCTAATAGTCTTCACTTGCCCAAGCTAGATTTTTATTTCAACATAATTCTTATATTAGTTGTTCAACTTGATTAACTATGTAACCATTAAGAGATCTGTTCACCTCTGTTGACTCCCCATGGGAGGTCTCACCCTCTCTGAGAAGTGGATGGGAGTAATGAGAAGGTGGGGTCCACGGGAGGAGGGATTTGAAACTGGGATTGGTACATAAAGTAATAAAAAGATTGTTTCTAAAAAAATGAACTAAGAAAGAGATCTGTCTATAGCACACATTTAGATGTATAACTTGCCCCTACAGCACAGGACAATGATTAGAAACACAAAAGTAAGTGAAATGGTCCTAATTTCAAACACTCATTATTGAGCTTGGCATGGTGGTCCACAACTTTAATCCCAGCACTTGGGAAGCAGAAGCAAACTGATTTCTGTGATCTCTAGGCTACTTTGGTCTTCCTAGGCCAGAGAGGGCTATGCGTTGAACCTACATCTTCTTTTAAAAAATTAAATTAAATTAAACAAAAAAGAAAAGACGTAACTACCTAATAAAGGAAACAGATGCAAAGCAGTGCCAGGGAAACCACACAGTGTAACACATGTATAAATCCCATTTTGTGCATGAAAATAGCCCAGAGGAAGAAATGTTTTTGTTTGTTTGACTTCTGAAGCAATAAAAGAAGTAAACTTAACAAGAGTCTTAGTACAAAAATAGAAGTATTCTATAGGTCCCAAAGGGAGGTGATTTGTAGTCCTGGAGGAGTGAACTAGTAACCTAGAAATGGGGGTGGTTTTCATGGACAGACAAGGATGATGGCATAGCGCTCGCTTATCAGAACACAGGCAGAAAGAGGAAGGGTGTAGAAATTGCCGTGCTGTCACAGCTAAGTCATGAAAACTCTTAGGTCACAAAAAGAAAGGTGGCTTTTTAATGTGGGTGAACCCTGAAAGAACTCTAGGGTTTAAGAATAATTATCCAGTGGCATTTTGAAAGCCAGATTCTAGGTCTGAAAGGATAAAGAATGGGATCAGAAGTAATATGTGGGGGCTGGAGAGATGGCTCAGAGGTTAAGAGCATTGCCTGCTCTTCCAAAGGTCCTGAGTTCAATTCCCAGCAACCACATGGTGGCTCACAGCCATCTGTAATGGGGTCTGGTGCTCTCTTCTGACCTGCAGGCATACACACAGACAGAATATTGTATACATAATAAATAAATAAATATTTTAGAAAAAAAAAGAAGTAATATTTGGGAAGCCACAACGCAGTCCAAATGAAAGATAATACAAACCTTCTAATACAAACCTTCTTAGGGCGGGGGGAAACAAAGGGGAGAAAGTAGATGCAAGGATTACTGTAGAAGGAACGGCGGGGCTGTGTCCCGCCACCCGGCTAGCTTTACCCAAAATAATTACACGGAAACTGTATTCATTTAAATACTGCCTGGCCCATAGTTTCAGCCTCTTATTGCCTAATTCTCACATCTTCCTTTAACCCATATTTAGTAATCTGTGTAGCACCACGAGGTGTGGCTTACCAGGAGAGATCTTAACCTGCGTCCATCTCAGAGAGGAGAAGCATGGCAACTGCCTGAAGCGTCTCCCCACTGCCTGCTACCCAGCATTCTGTTCTGTCTACTCCGCCTACCTAATTTTCTGTTCTCTTAAAGGGCCAAGGCAGTTTTCTTTATTAATTAACCAATGAAAGTAACATAGACAGATAACTCTCCTCCATCAGATTACTTGATGGAAATCTTAATAGTGGAATCTGGACATCAGGAAAGACCTGTTTGGATACCCAATAAAGGATCTCAGCACATCTCTTGAAGAAGAGTGAAACTTGCCAGCTCAGGGATGCTGCATCTGATTGGTCATCATCACAAATGACTTTTGTTGTTCAATGAATTTCTAGATTCTGTCTTCCTGTCCTATGGTATTTCAGAGAACGAGAAGCTGACAATGGGCCACACTAGGGAGAGCCATGTGAAGGAAGACAATCAGGAACTCGTCAGGGGAGAGCAGCCAAGAAATTACAGTCAACATAGTTAGGCCAGAACTGACCCTGGCGAAAGCAATCCATTGGAAAGAGCAAATACAGTAAGTCATTCAGTTGTTAGTCTATATTATACTGCTAAAGAGCAGTGCCAGGTATGTAGAAAAGTCACGTGTACCGGACACATAGCACGTCAGAATAAGCTAAGACTTCCTTTGCAGATATGGTTTTGGCTATCTTAATTATACATGCTGTGTCCAAGAAGCTTAAAAAAAATCTGTGTGCTTGTGAGCACAATTTCCTCAAGAGCAAACATTTAGGGTGAGAGAGATGGTTTAAGAACTCTTGCTGCTCTTCCAGAAGACCCAAATTTGGTTCCCAGCACCCACATGACAACTCACGGGCATCTGAAACTCTAGTTATGAGATCTGATGCCCTCTTCTGGCTTTCTTGGTCACTATGCAGGCGTGCGGCACACATACACACAAATAGGCAAATGCTCATACATATAACAATAAAAATAAATTCATCTTTTTAAAAAAAGGAAAGCGAGAATTTGTGTTGGGTATATTCTAAAACACCAATATGTGTTACAAGGAGCATTGTTTCTGCATAGTTTCTTCACTTTCTGCCCTTGCTGCTACTGCTTCTGTTCCAGAAACAGTAGCCTTTTACAATACACTTATTCCCTTGAAAAAAGAACCTGAACACTAGCTACGATCCAGGAACCATGATATGTTTTGCATAATTTAGTTCACTTTATCCTCAAAGCAACCTTCAGGAATGTGCTGACATCACTGTCAGGCCACGATAAAGCAACAGACGTACAGAGAGGTTGGGTTGACTAACTCAAGGGTGCAGCAATAACCCACATACTGGATTCATTCACAGGTGGAATGCCAAATGCCAAATGCCATTTCTAGGACTCATTTGTGTGGTCTTCATTTGTACTTACAGATTTGTTTTTACATTTGTATTTACAGATTTGTATTTGTATTTATAGATTCCAGATTTGTATTTACAGATGAACTGAGTTTTCCTTTACAAAAAAAAAATCACAACTCTATCATAAACTCTGTAGCCACATGATCTTATGAACACCTAGCAGAACAACCAGATCAAGTTTGCCCAGTTCGGTGATATTTTACTAAAATCCAGCTAAACTGCATGAGCTGTCAAGGCCAAAGCCAGAATTTTTGCATTTTGGCTAACACCTCCTCTCTATGATTAAAATGCATTGTAATTAGCTACCTTTGCTGGGGAAGATAATAAAACTGAGTGCATTTTTAAAAGAGAAGTACTGGATTATATTTTTTAAAAAAAAGAAGAAGAAACCAGAACATTTGGTAAGCCTAATAGATGGATGAATTTCCAAACATAGTGATTCTAGAAACCAGACCAGCCTTCCTTATTTTGAACAACATTTTGAAAGACAGCTACGGTGTATACTACATACTGTTTGCTCGCTTGGGCCCATCAAACGTTTGAGATTGAACTGGAGCGTTGGTAGAGCAGCGATCCACTATCCACGGCTTCACACTGGTGGGGATCTACAAGTGACCTATGCCATATGGTCCACAAGCCTTACCGCTGGAGCAGCCAGTAGGGAAATCCGCAGAGGGACAAGCGGGTCTTGGCATGCATCAAGGCTCATATAGTAAGTGAATCTGTGAGCCATGGGACAGCTGCTGTGCCGCCCTTCCTAGCTGGGAAATGACGGTGCTGATGTATGTTTTATGTTCCTCAAGAGAACTGGGGGAACTTTAGAAAGGGATAAAACCCGCATTGGCTGCTGTATTCAAGTGTAGCTAATGAAATGCCTGTAAAATGGCCATTTGTAAATACAGGCTTGTAAATGGTTGCAGAAGTAGTAGCGAGTACTAGCGAAATGTTAGAGCAAACTCCTCGGCATGGGGAGGCACTCATCACTTTCCCTAACTGGATGTTGGAGCTGTCGGAGTCTCCCAGAAAGCACAGGGATCTAGGCCGGTGCCGTTCTCAGCTGTGCCCAGAGAAGCCTCTTTTTGCCGTGAGTGGTGGTCAATGGGTGGTGCTCAATGCAGAGTCATGACTGGCTCAAGTCCTGAGAAGAGGTCTGTGTTGAGTGCTCAGCCCCAGTAGGACAGCTATATAACCCACTGGCTGGGCTCAGGGAATATTGCAAAGAGTGAGCCGAAAGAGCGCCAGAGCCTGAGGATGGGCGCTGTGAAACGTTATCTTCTGGCTGGGATCCCGCCACTCATGAACTCGCGGCAGCTATGGTCACCCACAGAAGATCAATATTCCTATAGACAACACTAATTGTATCAAATGAGTTATGCAAGACAGGGGGGGTCGGGGGGGGGGGAAGTTATGATGGAAAGGAGACTCTTGGCCTCTTTGGGGAAGAGTTGGAGGTAGACATGATATGGTGAAGATACATTGTATTAAAGGATAAAATTGTCAACGAATAAGGAGAAGATACTCTTTAAAAGGAAAAGATACTCTTTAAAAACATGTGGGAACTTTTGGAAGAAGCCTGGGTGACCTGACAGTCAGTGTCCAATGAGTGGGTATCTGATTCTTATGCTTCCTTTTTTCCCTCTGTTGGTTTGCCTTGGCCAACTTCAGTGTGGTTGTTTATGTTTTATCTTATTATATTTTATTTTGATACGTTTTGTTGTTATCTCTTAGAAGCCTGTTCTTTTCTAATGAGAGTCAGAAAGGGGTGGATCCAGATGGGAGAAGAGGTGGGGAGAACTGGAAGGAGTAGAGCGGGAGGCTTAATCAGGATATGTTGTATGAGAAAAGAATCAGTGCTCACCATGTTAGAACACATGAGTCCGAACCCAGAATGTGATACTGCTTGTCCTTAGTGTTTATTTGGAAAGGTTTGCTATACCGGGGCTCTTCGCAGTAAGGCACATTTGCCAGAGAGTTTTAGCTACACTTGGAAGCACAGTGGAGGCAGGGGATACCCAGCTGTGAAAATGCATGCTGCCATTGGCATGCATTGTGGGTTTATTTCCTTGCACACCTACCCATAGAAGCAGGAAGCTTTATGCACAGATTAATTGGCTTCTGGGCATTAGCATGCTATAAGTAAATAATCAGAACGGGAATTCCTCCAGAACGCTTCTTTCTCACATCACATCTTCCAGCTGGAAAATCAGTTCTGATTAGGAGTCAGAGGAATGTAAACCACAAAACCTGGTATTGAACCAAATAAACAAAACAAAACACCACAAAAACCGGAAAAACAAACAAAACAACTGCAACAAAAACCCACAAACAAACAAACGAAACACAAACGCTTCAAAAATTGTCCTCCAAAGCCGTGCTCATCACCAGCACTCTATTTCTAGGTCAACAGCTCCGGCTTCATAGGTGTTTTGAGTGAGAGGATCGTCTTGCCATCTGCGGCAGTCCCCTGCCTGGGTATCTCGCACATACTAACGAAATCAGAGCATGCAGTTGTAAACTGACTTGGTGAACAGTCGGTGTCAGCTCTTTCGTGATGGGCAACCATCAATCATCCGTTGTCGGTTATTTCTGTGAGTAAAGCCTTTGTTTAAAGCATAAAATACGAATGTGGCCAGACCACAGGAGCAAGCTCTGAGCTATGTGCAGGTGCCGCCACTCACAGCTGCCAATTAAACCCAGGACATTTCCAGACCGGCCACAAGGAACCACATATGCTGTCGACACAGCAATTCTTTATTTAAGAAAACCATCAACCCCAGAGTACTGATACAAACTTGTATCTTCGTCTCCCAAGAACAACATTAAGCTTGTTGAAATGCCTAGAAACAGCAACAACAACAAAAGAATAAGGAGCATTCCAGTTAGCTGGATTATTGAAATGTACCTATCATATTCTTTCTTTTAACATATTGGTTGTGGATAGGCTTCCTGCATACCCAAAGCTGTAAGATAAAGTCTCCATTCTATATGATAAGAGTTTTACTTGAGAAATGATGGAGAAAACCATTTCCCACCTTTATTTAGAACGCCTTTCTCTTACTCTTTAGTTCTCAAATGCCATGTCCCTTCTCGCGCAAATCAATTAAGAGTAAATATTGCAGTTATGATCATGTGCACGTGTGGAGGCCACAGATCAACCTTGGATGTCACTCCTCAGTTGCACATACTTTGTTTTTTGGGGGTAATTTCTTATTGGTGTGGAGTTTTGCTTATTAAGCTATTCCGCTGCTTGACCTCAGGGATAGACCCTTCTTCAACTCCGCATTTCCAACTACAGACCTTTGACAGCATATGTGGTTTCCCTGGGTGGTTTGGAGGTCAATCTCAATTGAGTTCTCCTAGCCAATGACAATCTTGAGAGGAAGTGATCCTGGTGATATAACAGCAATTTTAAGTAATCTTGCTTCCCGGCCGGTCTTTATTTTTTTTTTTTCTCATGGTTTATTTTTTTTATATTTAAAAATTTCCATCTCCTTCCCTCCTCCTCCCCCCTCCCTCCCCTCCTCCTCCCCCTTCCCTCCCCTCCTTCTCTCCCTTCCCTCACCTGCCCTCCACCCATACCTCTCCTCCCTCCCTCTCAAGGCCAAGGAGCCATCAGGGTTCCCCACTCTATGCTAAGACCAAGGTCCTCCCAACTCCCCCCAGGTCCAGGAAGGTGATCGACCAAGCTGAGAAGGCTCCCACAGAGCCCGTCCATGAAGAACAATCAGAGCCCAGAGCCATTGTCCTTTGCTTCTCAGTCAGCCCCCGCTGTTGGCCACACTCAGAGAGACGGGTTTGGTCGCATGATCCATCAGTCCCATTCCAACTGGAGTTGGTGATCTCCCATTAGTTCTGTTCCACCGTTTCCATGAGTGAACGCACCCCTCTCGTTCCTGACTTTCTCCCTCATGTTCTCGCTCCTTCTGCTCCTCATCGGGACCTTGGGAGCTCAGTCCAGTGCTCCAATGTGGGGCTCAGTCACCTTCCCCATCTGTCGCCAGCTGGAGGTTCCCTCACGGTCCTGACTTTCTTTCTCATGTTCTCTCTCCTTCTGCTCCTCATCAGGACCTTGGGCGCTCAGTCCGGTGCTCCAATGTGGGGCTCTGTCATTTTCTTCATCTATCGTCAGGTGGAGGTTCTATGGTGATATGCAAGAAATTCATCAGTATGGCTATAGGAACTGGCCTTTTCAGGCTCCCTCTCCTCAGCTGCCCAAGGAACTAACTGGGGGCGTCTCCCTGGAAACCTGGGAACCCCTCTAGGGTCAAGTCTCTTGACAACCCTCAGGTAGCTCCTTAAATTAAGATATATGCTTCCCTGCTCTCATATCCACCCTTCCTATATCCCAAGCACCCCATTCCTCCGAGCTCCCCCCGCTCTCCCCTTCACACTTTTCTCTCCCCATCTTCCCTTGGCCCAGTCTTGCCCAACCCTCAAGTTCCCAATTTTGCCTGGCGATCGTGTCTACTTCCAATATCCAGGAGGATTACTATATCTTTTTTTGGGAGTTCACCTTCTTATTATCTTCTCAAGGATCCCAAATTTATAGGCTCGATGTCCTTTAATTATGGCTAGAAACCGAATATGAGTGAGTACATCCCATGTTCATCTTTATGGGTCTGGGTTACCTCACTCAGAATAGTGTTTTCTATTTCCATCCATTTGCCTGCAAAATTCAAGATGTCATTGTTTTTTACCGCTGAGTAGTATTCTAGCATGTATATATTCCACAGTTTCTTCATCCATTCTTCCACTGAAGGGCATCTAGGCTGTCTCCAGGATCTGGCTATTACAAATAATGCTGCTATGAACATAGATGAGCATATGCTTTTGTTGTATGATTGGGCATCTCTTGGGTAGATTCCCAATAGTGGAATTGCTGGGTCCTGGGGTAGGTTGATCCCGAATTTCCTGAGAAACCGCCACACTGCTTTCCAAAGTGGTTGCACAAGTTTGCATTCCCACCAGCAATGGATGAGTGTGCCCCTTACCCCACAACCTCTCCAGCAAAGGTTATTATTGGTGTTTTGGATTTTAGCCAATCTGACAGGTGTAAGATGATATCTCAAAGTTGTTTTGATTTGCATTTCCCTGATAGCTAGGGAGGTTGAGCATGACCTTAAGTGTCTTTTGGCCATTCGAACTTCTTCTGTTGAGAATTCTCTGTTCAGTTCAGCGCCCCATTTTTTAATTGGGTTAATTGGCATTTTACCGTCTAGTCTCTTGAGTTCCTTATATATTTTAGAGATCAGACCTTTGTCAGTTGCAGGGTTGGTGAAGATCTTTTCCCAGTCAGTAGCCGGCCGGTCTTTAGAAAATAGGAGATGAACCGGATGGTGGTGGTACACGCCTTTAATCCCAGCACTCCGGAGTTAGAGACAGACGGATTTCTGAGTTTAAGGCCAGCCTGGTCTACAAAGCTAATTCCAGGTCATCTAGGACTGTTACACAGAGAAACCCTGTCTCAAAAAGCAATCAAACAAACACAAAACAAACAACAAAAAAAAAGAAGAAAAGAAAAAAGAAAAAAATGAAGAGATGGAAACCCTATTTCAAAAACAAAAAGAAAGAAAGGAAGGAAGGAAGGAGAGAGAGAGAGGACAGAGAGAGAGTAAGAAAGAAGGAAAGAAAGAAAGGAAGGAAGGAAGGAAGGAAGGAAGGAAGGAAGGAAGGAAGAAAGAGATATTCTGTTTTACCCTGCAGAGAATTGGGTCATAGTGGTCTGGGGTTGTGCATCTGTTTGTCTAGATTGAGTGATAGACTTTGTTATCAGTAACCACTCCCTTTCTTCCCTGTTCACCTGGCTGTAAGCAATCCCTTCCACAGTCTTTGAAATTTTTTGAAATCCTTGATTCCCACAGTTTTTTAGGGACATCCACTTCAGAAAACAAAATGTGTGAAAGCTGGAATCCCTTTCAAATCAACTTAATCAACCACACAAGCCAGTAAGCATGTTTTGTTGTTATTGTTGTTGTTGCTGTTTGTTACCCATAAGACTAATTTTCCTCAGTTTTCTTGCTCCTGAGAAAAGGGCAAAGTCTCTCTCCTCTATCAAAGTCTCTGCAGATTTCCATGTTAAATGGAAAAGAAAATGCCTGTCCTGCTATCTGCATAATGAATAGCTACTAAGAGAGCTATCTTCAATACAAATATGTTTTTCATTTGTAAATTAATTTTTCATAAAAGCCATCCTGCAAACATATGGAATGCTAAAGATCTGAATGAGAGGGAAGTGTTTAATATTACATCAAGAATACATGTGGTTTTTGCCGTGAAGACAGGACAAAGCAATGACTTCCAGTGGCCTTGAGCCTTTGGGCTCTGCTTGCTCGTATTCACCAGCTGCCGGAGCTGGAGGTGCTGTGTTTGGCTTTGACGTTGAGCTATTCATTTGTGACAACATCTGTCCTCACACTTTTAGATAAAAGGGTAAAAGATAGTGGCAGCCTTAGTCCAGTAAAGTTCTGTCTCTGGTTCCAAAGGGCCACATTTCCCTAGTGATTTCAGGACTTTCATGAATCATAATGATAGTGCTATTGATGTGTACACTCAGAATGTCATAAGGGCTGCTGCCATTGTTCAGACAACCTTGTATAGCACTGAGGATGCTCATATCATAGTGAACCTGGTTTTAATCATGGTTTGACTTTTGTAGCTATGACATTCACCTTCATTCACTTGTTCATACATATGTATGTTTCTTCTCTTTCTGTACGAAGGTGAGTAGCCTCATGTGACTAAATAAGGGCATATGTCTTACATAACTTTGCTGACGAAAAGCCCATGATAACCCACAGAAAACATATGCATACACAGAGACCAGTGTTGTCTGTTATTGGCTCTGGCTTAGTAGATTCTGATGCTTCCCTTAGGGCTGGAGAAAGGGAGTGAACACTGGTAGCCCAGGTAAGTCCTTCTCCTTATCCATGCTTCTCGTGGTTGTGTTTATTACAGCTAACTAGTACAATTATGTGACTCATAACATATGTAATGTTCCTGCACAAGGTCGGTCCTTTCTTTTCTGCCCACTAAGATTATTTCAGCTCCACGCATGCAGAGCAGAGCATTGGGCAAGAAATCAATCACATCAGAGAAAAGTAGTTACTGAAAAACTGCCAAACACTATAAACACTGGTCAAAATGGAGTCCGACCATGTGCACAGAGAGGAATTGAACTATGGATTCACTTGGGGCAAACAAGCAACTTTTCATTATGAATTATAAAGCTTTCCGAACATAAAATGATATCCGAGAGGAGTGCATTACCTAAAAGGTTTTGATAAGCAATGAAAAGAGCGTTAAAGTATGCAGCAGGGATCAATCATCCAGCCGCGTGGTGCTACTTACGCCTTGATAAACAATGTCCCATAACCTCTGAGCATTTCCATTATTTTCGTCGGCACCCAGACATCAGAAGTGACAAAAATGGCAAATGATGTTTTATTTACTAATATAAAACAAGTCCTCATGAAAGTAGATACTCTGTGACAATGGGGGCCCATAAAGTGCAACTTCCCGGCATCAACGGTGATTTACATTGTCCAGGGAAGATATAAAGCCGGCTGGTGGTGATGAAATTTAATCGGAATTTTAGTCACGATGGACATGGATTTCTTTCTTTGGGGAGATGGTGTGTCCTGCCTCTGTGGCTGAAGGACAGTTTAGTGTGGCTGAAAAAGAAAAACGATGAGTTGAAGAATAGTGTTATCTTCATGTCATGTGTCGTAATGTGTACTCTGATGTTTTCTTGTTGGAGTCATTTAAAAACTGTAATCAATGTTATATATAGATATCAATTGATTACAACAGTTGTCAAAAAACATTTGACAGAATAGAATGAAATGCGTTGAAATGTCTCTCCGAAGGCCATTTGAAATATGCCTGGGACTTAGTTGGTAATATGCTTGCCAGGCATGCAGGAAGCCCTGGGTTCAAATCCCAATCTCATGTAAATAGCAGTCGGTGCACACTCTTGCAATCTCAGCACTTCAGAAGTAGAGTCAGGGTGATCAGAAGTTCTAGGTCATCTTTGAAGAAGCTTGCGTGTTCCACCCCTCTCCACCTGGAGTACACGAGATCTTGTCTCAAAATCAAATACACAAAATAAAATAAGCCTCAATGACTAACCAGCCTCCATAGGCAGGATGAAAACTTGATCCTTGTGCAATTGCTTCTCCTGCGTCTTCACATTTGTGTGATCTGTGCCTGTAACAACCTAGTAGAACCTGGCAGAGCAATTACAAAATGGCATGGCCCCCCCAGCTGCCATCAGTCTTGTAAGCTCACCCAGCAGAGGTCTTAGTGCAGAACTTGAGTCTGTTCCTACCAGTAAAGGGTCGGGAGGTTCATGGCTTTTTAATTAGCTGGGCTTGATTTCAGTGGTGTCTCTCCCTTACATCCAGTCTCTATGTATGTTTCAGTGTACGAGGAACACAGCCTATTCTCCATTCAGAGACACCATACCTTTCTATACAACCCTGTTATCCAAATATGTCTCATACAAACACCTTAAAATATATGAGGACATTTACTATTTTAATCCTTTCAGAGAGCTTAGATGGTTTTCCTAACATGTTCTCAACTCACCTACTGGCAAACCTCACGTCATTCTACAGTAGTCTAATGGGTTTGACAGGACGAGAAACTTGTTCTTCCTATTGGCACTTATTATCCATCTTTTCAGGATGCTCAGCGGAGAGGACAAAGCACAAGAAAGCAGGATTTGCTCAACACTTCAGTGTTTACGCTCTATCAGGTTGACTCAGTACAACCTGGCAATAGAACAATCTGAATCTAGGGTAGCCCATGAAAAATGACATTTTTTTGAGACTGTCATCTAATAAGTAGATGAGGAAGAAATACTACATCCATCTTCCCCATACATTTGCAGTGGTTATTGAGAGTTCCAATATATCTATGCTCTTTTCGAATTCATTGATGGGATCTGACAGTGGATAATACTGCAAGTCAAGTCCTCTGTCTGCAGGGGGGAATGAAGATGTGATTACAGGCTTTGATCATTGTAAAGTTAGCCCCAAACATTCCAGATATTTCGTGGAAAGTGTAGGTTGAAGTACAGAACTGATAAATGCGATGGGGAAATGTTTTATTTGTGAACATTTAACAATTTCCTCAAAGAGTAAAGTTTTCATAAGAGGTAGTGATTCTTGTGAGCTTAATACAGGTGGAGAAATAAAAAAGGAAATAAGAATGAATTTATCTGAATATATTATTTAAATACCTAAAATACTTTAATTATTTTTAATGATTAAATTATGATCAATAAGACCCTTTAATGTGACGAAGGGATTGCTAATCAGCAACAGTCAAACTGCAGTTGTGGTAGACTATATGTCTCTAAGGATGGACATCCAGTCTTTATGGTTTAAACCTGTAAAGATGTCTGCATGCATATCTGCAGTCTTGCCCTACATATGTGTCTACATATGCATGCATGCACATGTCTGTAAGGAACACCTGTTTTCTGACACCTCCTCATCTGCCCACAAGGGCTCTAATGCCTTCAGTCTGTTGCTTGAGAAAGAATGTTCCTGGAACTAATTAATCCTTAAAGAGATCAGCTGATACATCTCATTGTTAGCAATACATTTTTAATTGTTCATTTTAGTCAAGCCCCATTTGAACACTAGTCAATTTGCAACTTCATTTGAGAACCCAAAAGGCCTGGGGTCTATTTTTTTTTTTTTAAAGAACAGAATAAAAAGTGGGCACAATTTCATAAAGGCTGTTAATCCTCTAATTAATTTTATGTATCAAGCAAGAATTAATGTGTCCTGCTATTTGAGCAGAAGTCTTCTTGCCAAGATGCCCATGTTGTCGTGCCCTCTTCCCAGGGAAACCTATTCACAGGCTTTGAAGCCAAATCCGCTGGCAGCTAATGAGGAGCTTTGAAGCAACGTTCACAGATCGTTTGCTTTGATGGCATTTCGGGGCTTTCCTCTCCTCGTTCTGATTCTATTGTAAGCTGAGTACACATGCAGCCTTTGAGAACTCCACCCATGAAGTAAAGATCTGTCAGGGGACAGCTGACTAGTATTACACATTTCTATGCTCCTCATAGATGACTTTGACACACTTGAAAGGTAAAACATATGAAGGGTATTGAGTGGGTTGACCATATTCACAGGTGAGTTAGTAACACATGTCTCTCTCCACCATAGCTTTACGCCAAAACTCATAATATGCAAGTAAGCTTTCTATGAAACTAAAATGCCATGGTTATCATTCATAATCTGACGACTGATTACCATTGCTATAAAGTCATAAATTCTGGATATTTGCGACAATTGCACTTCAAAATTATTGCATCCTTTAAGAAAAGTCTATCAAGAGAAAGCGGGCAGCTAACACACATAAACGGCAGTGTGAAAGATGCATGTTTTGTGTTTGACTTTGGACTTTCTTAAAATCAATGTTAAAACCCTTACATCTGACTCTTTTCATCCTGTTGTCTTTGTGTAATCCGCCTCAGCACCACCTGATCCAATCTAGGAAGACACAAGTTAAGGAAGTCCTTCAGCTACTTATCAAGGGTTTCAGATGACACATTATAACTATATTTAAAAGTCAATATTTGCTAATCATGTTAGGACAGGAACTGTTCCAGGCCCACAATTCTTAACTTGCAAATGCATTCAAGATTAATTAAACTCCAGTGCCCTGGTGCTCTCCTTCTGCCTCTAGGGAAGGAGAAAATCAATGGCAGCCTAAGCAAGCCTGAAGAACCAGAGTTTCAAATCAAAAGCCACCAACATCTCTTCAGCCCATTTGCGTCTGTACTCCAGAATCCTGATTTGTGGTTTCTTTGCAGGGTAAGGAAGCTTTTATGTTTTAAAATCAAAATCACTGAGTTATCTGCTAAAGAAGAATGGCCACTCCAAGCTGAGAACATTGAGTCATTTGTTTGGGGTTTTTTGTTTGATTGTTTGTTGTTTGTTTTTAATCAGAAGAATGCTGAGATAACACGATTTGGTTTCCCTTGTCCTTTGTGACATATTTTGGCAAATTTGTGGACCACTAAATTTGAAAGCTCTCCTGTTTTTGTAAGAACAAATGATTGGTTTTGTACAATGTTATGTAGGTATTTTACCCCCTGAATGTGTTCCGCTCTTAAAAAGTTGTTGCAGTAAGCTCCTTTCTCCTCTTCTGTACTTTGGAATGAGAGACCAATGTGCAAAAGCCAAGGTTTCTTTACTGTAAAGCCATTAATTAACTAAGATCCATTTGTAACCTGATACTGTGTGCAGAGCTCACGACTTGACTGAGATTGGGTGTCACATAAATTTTAAGTGTTATTAGCCTGCATGGGCTAGGAGAAACCTGGACAGCTCAGTCCTTTAGTGGGAAGGACAGCAGCTGCTGGTGCAGTTCCCTTGGGGGTGAGAAACCAGTGCATTAGGCCAGCCTAACACCCAGGATGTATTGACAGGTGGTTAGTGAAACCAATATCCTGTGAACTGAATATCTAGAATGTGAATCAATATAGAACAGTAATTAGGTTATAAATACATTGATTTTACTTTGTATATGTCCTCAAATAGAGTCTGCAAGTCAGCATACTAAAACGAGACTCTCAAGCTAAGAAAAGGGGTGATCAGGTTATTTGCTTCATTCTCCAATCAGTCCAGAAAGGAGAGGCAAAACGCATAGGCGTAATCAGAATGATGTACCCATTAACATCCCAATTACTATTGGATCCAGTGTGTTAGGGCCTTAGAGCGGTTGTCCCAGAAATCTTATGTCAGCTTTTGTATCCGTTCTGTTCAAAATGAAACAACATTCCCCTTTGAATGATGATATTAAACATGATTCTATGCAAGAATTTCATATCCTGATTGATTCAGATGGACTCAGAATTCACTCCCTTAGTTTCACTGAAGAAGTCAGTGGCTATGATCTTATTTATAAACTTAAATGTCAAAATGTCAGTTTTTAGCACAGTGAGAAATGACTAAAGTAATAAGTATCAATGTCTGCACAATTTTCTATGCACACTGTAAAAACAGGGACTATAGTGCTTTGATAAACTATTCCAGAGAAAAGATACACAGACTGGGTTAGCCTGACCTTAGACCACAAAACTCGAGCAATGAGTCAAGCTAAGCACCACACATACGAGTTTAGTCACTGTGGTAGCCTTGAATGTAATTGGCCCCATAATCTCATAGGAAATGGCACTATTAGGAGGTGTGGCTTTGCTGGAGCGTATATGACCTCGTTGGAGGAAGTGTGTCATTATTGGGGTTGGCATTGAGGTTTCCTTTACTCAGGATACCACCCAGTGTCTCAGTCAGCTTTCTGCTGCCTACAAAATGTGGCACTCTCAGTTCCAGCAACACATCTGCTTACACACTGCCATGTTCCGAGTCTTCCTGATAATGGGCTGATCTGCTGAAACTGTAGGCGAACCACCCCAATTAAATGATTTCTTTATAAGAGTTGCCACTCATGGTGCCTCTTTACAGCACTGAAAACGCTAACTAAGACAGAAGTCGGTATCAAGGACTGGGTATTTCTGTGATATGCCTGACCATGCATTTTTTTTCATAGTAATATGGATTTTGGTACTTTGGGTTATGAAATCAGCAGGATGCTTTAAGCACTGCTTAATGGGCCATAGTAGTAGGGGCATGGAAGACAGAGGTGCTAAGAGTTATTTGAACTGTCAGGAACTCACTCCAGAGGTTTCAGAGAATTTTAGTATGTTGCCTAGAGATCATTCTTTCGATATTTTGGTAAAGAAAGTGGCTACCTTTTGACCCATACAAAAAGTCTGCCTGAGGCTAAAGTGATGAGCTTTGGATTAATTTCATTATCAAAAACAAAATGCCAAAGTAGCCCCAGTATAGACTCTGTCATGTGGTTACTAGGATTTATGCTTATAAGGATTTATAATGAAAAGAAGCAAGCTGAGCAGGGCAATTACAAAATGTAAATTTTGAGGAAAAAAAAGAGTACCAGGAAGTGGAATGGAGCTAAATCCTGTGACGATAAAAGAATTAATAAATGGAATAGAAAGAGTAAGTGGTGAGCTCAGGGCAAGATCTCACCCAGCTATATTTCCAACTTGTGAAAAGGACCTAAAGAAGAGCTTAGAGCTAAAAGGGGGGAACTTTAACCCTAGCTCTGGGAAAACAGAGACTGGTGGATCTCTGAATTTAAGGCTAGTCCTGGTCTACAGAGCAAATTTCAGGACAGCGAAGCTTAGGCAGTGAAAGACAGAAAGATGATGAAGATGTAATTGATGATGGGGCCATGTTTCAGCCACAGCAAATAGCACAACTTGGCAGTTTCTGGCATGTAGTTCTGTGTTTAGAATTAAGGATAGAAGGGAGTTATGGAATAAAGCCACTGAGACCAGGCATGTATTTGGATATCCCTGACTGGAGATCTAGTAGAAAGACCATTTTGTGAAGCTATGAAGGAGAAGCTTGGAATGCCTTGGAGAATCTAAGATGTCAGAGATGTCTAGAGTCATAAGATACCTGCTGAGGAAAGATGCTAACAGGGAGTGGAACCACCCAAGTGAATGATGTTGTAGTCAACAAAGCTGAACAGAGTTGGAAATCTGAAGATGTTTTGACCATTTGGCATTTGCCTAGCTGGTTTTTGGTCTTGCTTTGGTCCAATATTTCCTCATTATATTCCCTTCTCTGTGTTTTGGAATAGTAATATATAGTAATATATATCCTGTGCCTTTATATGTTTGAAGTATGTAATCTGCTTCTTGATTTTAATTTTTTTTTACAGACAATTACAGTTAAGAGATGAATCTCAGAAGAGATTTTGAACTTTAGACTTTAAAACTGTGTTGAGATTGTGATAGACTATAGGGGCTTTTGAACTTAAACGAATTTTGAATTATTATATTGTTACAAGTTTATGGGGATTAGTGAGTGGAATATGGTAGTTTGAGTATAATTGGCCCCCATAATCTCATATGATAGAGGCATTAATTGGAGATATGGTTTTGTTAGGGTGGGAATTGCAATGATATAGGGTGCTAGAAAGCAGATTATTTTGGGAGTAGGTTTATTCCCCATAAGTGAGGCAGAAGACCCAATGGCTTTTATCAAGCAAGGATCAAATGAGAAAGACACAAGTCACCCCGGAGAGTTGTCATTTGAGGAATAGGGTCTATAGGGCAAAGGTTAAAGGACCCAAGGGTTCATGAAAGGCACAGGCCACTCAGTGAGTCATCACACAAAAAGTGGGGTCTAAGACCTCTGAGCCTAAGACAGTCATGGTTGCCTGGTACAGGACTTAATAAGGTCAAAAGGTGAGAAACCATGCTCCAGAGATGAGACAAGTCCTTACTTGTGGGAAATAGCCAGTGGTGGAGAGGTGGGGTGTTTACCAATTATGCCACGGACCCAGCAATCTGGAGAAGTGAGGCTGTCCTATATGGACCATATTACAAGATCCTGGGGTGCCTCAAACTACCTGCAGGAAAAAGAAAGTGCCAGGAGAGCCTTTCCTGGTCAGGGAATGAATGTTGTAATTTTAAAAAGCTGCAGGAGAGAGAAAGAAGCCATGTGACAGAGTTTACATGGAGGGGTTTTTATTGGACGATAGTGAATGGGAAAGGGGGGAAGACCAGCCTCTGCAGACAAGAGCAGTAAAAGAGACTAGAGAGACAAGTTCTAATTGTCCTTAATAACCAAAAGCTGGAGTAAGTTGTTAGGGGTGGAAAGTGAAAGATCCAAGAAGCAGAGATCACTAGTTCTTACCTCTATGAAATCCTCAGGCTGAGTGAGGTACCCTACCTCTACAAGTCCTCAAACTGAAAACCTTCTCTTTGAAACCTCAGACTGAATCCTGAGCTCCCATCTCCTCCTGCCTTATAGTCCTCTCTCCACCCAGCTATATCATATCCAATCTCTACCTCCCTAGTGCTGGGATTAGAGGTGTGAGCCACCACCACTTGACTCTATTTCTCTTTTAGATTGATCCAACCTCAATAGCCCAGGGTGGCCTTGATTTCACAGAACTCCATCTGTCTCTGTCGCCGAAGTGCTAGGATTAAAGGTATGTGCTAGCACTGTCTGTGACTAATAGTTACTCTGTGACTAACTATTGTGGCTAGATCCACAACTCTGATCTTCAGGCAAGCCGGATTTGCTAAAGCACAAATAAAATATCAGCACAGAAAAAAGTCTTAGTTCTTTGAAAAGATTAATGTATTCTTACATAAATTTACCAACAGGAAGAAAAGACCCAAATCAGCAAAATCAGAAATGAAAAGGGAGACATTACAACAGATACAGAGGAAATCTGGAGAATCATGAGGACATATTTTTAAAATTTACATTTCACTAAACTGAAAAATCTAAAATATGTGGATGAATTTCTAGATGCCTATGACTTACTAAACTTAAACTAAGAGGATATAAGTGTTTCAACCGACTCATAACAACCCAAAATACAGAAACAGTAATTTCAAATCTCACAACTAAAACAGCCTAAAGCCAGATGGATTCAACACAATTCTACTAGATATTCAAGTAGAAACAAACACAAATATTTTTCAATTTTTTTTCTAAGGTAAAAATGAAGGAACACAATCAAATTCTTTTTTACTGGAGCCAGTATTACCCAGAATCAGATAAAGACCCAATAATAAAAAGAAAATTCTAGGTCATTCTCCCTGATGATCATAGATAAAAAAAAATTCTCAGTAAAATACTTGCCAAAAGACTTCCAGAACACAATAAAGATTATCCACAATGATCAAGTCAGCTTCGTGCCAGAAATGCAGGGAAAGTTCAGCATATATAAATCAGTAAGTATAATTCACCACAAAAATAGGCTCAAGGACAGAAACCACATGATCATCTCATTATATGCATGCAGAAAGAACCTTTGATAAAATCCAACACTCTTTCATCATAAAAGTCCTAGAGATTCTAGGGATACAGGAGACAAACCTTGGAATAATGAAAGCAATATACAACAATCCCGCAGCTGAGCTCAAGCCAAGTGAAGACAAGCACAGAGTAAGTCTACTAAGAGGAGAAAGAAGACGAGGGTGTCTACTTTGTCCATTCTTATTCAATATAGTGCTAGAAGTCCTAGCCAGAGCAATAAGACACTGAAAGGTAATAAAAAGGATACAAGTACAAATGTTAAATAAAAGGTCAAATATCCCTATCTGCAAATGGCATGATTCTATACATGGGAAACTTCAAAGATTCCATCAGGAAATGTGTATAGCTGATAAATATTTTCAGCAAAGTTACAAAATTAACAGAAAAATCTGTAGTCTTGCTGTAGAACAAAGAAAAATACACAGAAAATGCACAGAAATAGGAAAATACACAAAAATCAGGGAAACAATCTCATTTATAATAACTCAAAGAAAATACAATGGGACAAACTTAACTGGTTTTTTTTTCTGTTATTTTAGCAGCTGCACCTGAATCTACTGATCCTTTCACTTCCGTGAATGACCCCACAGCAGCATTCAGCGCCCCACTGCTCAGGACACGGCCCAGCAGGAGATCTAGTCTTGCTGGCACCAGCTCTGCTGCTGCTGCCAAATGTAGTTTTTAACTAAGTCACTATCATTTTACTTACCAATAAAGACTCAGGAGTCAGATGCTGGGGTAAAAACTTGCTAGCTCAGAGAGGCCAAGAAACAACCAGCTGATCTTTCTTTTTGGCCAGAACCCAGCAAGAAAGAATTTCTCTAGTCATCCCAAATCAAAACTTCCAATCTATCCCTACTCTCTGGGCACATCTCTCCATCCATCTGCATGACTCCTCCATACTCTCTGTTGTTAAATCCTGTCAGCTAGTTACTGACTCTGCCCCCTAATTCAAGGTTGATTATATTAACTCAGTTTCAGGTTTGAAAGTACAATCAAATATCCTGCAACACTTCACTGAGGAGGTGAAAGGCCTATGCAATGAAATCTCGAGGAAAGAAACTGAAGACACCATAAGATGGAAAGAGATTTCATTTACATAGAACTGTAGGATTAATACTGTGAAAAATGACCATCCTATCAAAATTAACTTACAGATTCAATACAAACCTATCAAAAGTCCAATGCATTTCTTCTCAGAAATTGAAAAAAAATCTTAAAGTTGGCAAAGAAACACAAACAACCTCTGTCAACCAAAACAACCCTGAACAACAAAAACTGCTAGTTATCCCCATTCCTGAACTCAAATAATACTGCAGAGACAAAGCAGTAAAAGTAGCATAGTGCTAATATAAAAACAGACTCATTGGCCAGTGAAACAAAAGGAAGGACTCAGATATAAGTCTATGCACGGACACCCCCTGGTTTTTGACAGAAGCCAAATGTACACATTAGAAGGAAAAAACTCATCATTTAATGTATTGTGTTGGGAAAACTGGTGTCTGCTGTGGACTATTCCTTTACACTGTGTCACTGTGATTGGTTTAATAAACAAGCTGACTGGTCAAGTGCTGAGCAGAATATAGTGAGGTGGGAAAGCCAAACTGAGAATGATGGGCTGAGGAGGGTGGAGTCACAGGAGTGATCAGCAGAGGGCTCAGGAGATGAATGTGCCACGCTAATAAAGGTACTGCCACATGGCAGAACATAAATAAGGAATATGGGTTAACTTAAAACATAAGAATAGCTAGTAACCTTACCCAAGCTGTCAGCTGAACATTTATAATATTAGGCCTCTGAGTGGTTATTTGGGAACTGATGGGCAGGGGAGAAACGTCTGACTGACTACAGTGTCTACAAATAGAAAAACGACATTTGATCCTTCTCTCTTTGTCTTCACATAGGTCAGTTTCAGAGACTCAAAGCTTTCAATGTTTGACCTGAACTTCTAAAAGAAAGAGTAGTAAGTATACTTGATAACAGGTTTAAATAGAAACTTTATGAATAGAAACCTACTTGCCCAGAAAATAGGACCAAAAATCAATGATTAGACCTTCATAAAATTAAAATGCTTCTATATTGTGAAAGAAAATATTGATTTATTTAAAAAACAGCCTAGAAAATGGGGGTGGGTCTTTGCCAGCTATACATCTCACAGAAGATTAGTGTCAAGAATATACAAAGAATTCAAAAGACCTAGCACCAAGAAAATGAACAACTCAATTAAAAAGTGTGCCAGAGAAGTGAGTAGAGCTCTCAGGAGAAGTAAAATGGTCATCAAAGAAATGCACATTAAAAATCTGTGTGACTTCATCTTATCCTGGTATTTAAATTTTTAATATTTTTTAATCTTAATTGCTAAGATTGAGAAAGCAAATAACATCAAATACATCCATAGATGTAGGGAAAGAGGAGTAGGGAAACTATATTCCCGATTTGTGGGAGTGCAAAATGATGCAGCCACTATGGAAATCAGTGGGATGGTTCATAAAAACTCAGAAATATATTTACCATATGACCTAGATAGTCCACACCTGGGCATACTGTATTTTCTATTGCAGAGACACATATTTATTTCTGCACATCACTGCTTTGTTCAAAATAGTTAGGACATAGTAAGAGTCTAGATGTCCATCAGCCGATGAATACATAATGAAGTATGGTACCTATACATAGTGAAATTTGTTTAGCTGTAAAGATAAATGAAATTATAATTGATTATCGCTTGAAACGCACAAGTGTAATGTACTCTGATTCATTATACCAGAGTCTGGAAATCTAAAACTAACTCCATTCTTTGTAAGACAAAGGAAGGAGTAGTAGGTCTTTTTGCAAGGGCGCACTATACTACATTTTATAACAACTGACAGGACCCAGGAGTGCAAACATTTGAAAATGTATGGAATGCCGGGGTAGCATATCATATCAAGGAAATAAAGTAAATATTTGACTTAAACCACTTAGAATCTGGTGAGGTGCACTTGAGCAACTCCGACACCCAGTTAAGCAGTGAAAGCTAATGATGAGGGCTAAAGCCAGTAGTCAGACAACTTCCCCAACTGCTCAGAGCATAGAGTGTGGGTGCAGAACTGTGAAAGCACTGGCGAGGGGCTCCTGGTTGGCTTCCTGCAAATAAGAAATTAAATAAAATGGGAAGTTTGAGGCAGAAGGAAACTAAGGGGGTGCCATGATTTAGGGAAATTGGTCACCAGGGTAAAGGAAAGCTGTGTGCCTGTGGTGGCATCACTGACGTCAGCACCGACAACAGCTGCTCTGAGGGCAGGTGCCCTGGAGGGACAGGCACTTCTAACAACTCAAAAGAGAAGCAGCCAAGTCCCCACGAGGCAGAAATGTGTACAAAGTTTAATTATCTCTCACACATCTTTTGATATTAATTAACGTGGGAAAGAAAAACTGAGACTTGATTAAGATGTATGTAAACTGTCCAAATATGGCCTCTACTTGAGCAGTTTAGAGTCTGTTCCCGAGATCTTGTTGCCTGTTTTCTTCACCTGGACTTCTAGTTCTGAACAGTTCCCTTGATGACAAGAATCACTCTGTATTGTCTGGAACTGGCTGTGAGTTCGGGCTCTGAGATGATTTTGTCCTCTCAAGGTTGTAATATTGTTTACATAAGATGATGGGAACTATGTGGCTTGTGATAACTGCTACGCTGAGGTTATGGGCCAGTGTTACACACCACACTTCTTTAATCCCCTGTGAGCAACAGTGGCCTCTGAGAAGCTGGTTATGAGGCCTTCCAGGTGTGAGGCCTTCCACCTGTGCGGCCTTCCATATGTGAGGCCTTCCAGGTATGATGCCTTCCAGTGTGAGGCATTCCACCTGTGAGACCTTCCACCCGTGAGGCCTTCCAGATGTGATGCCTTCCAGGTGTGAGGCCTTCTAGATGTGATGCCTTCCAGGTGTGAGGCTTTCCACCTGTGAGGCCTTCCAGGTGTGAGGCCTTCCAGATGTGATGCCTTCCAGGTGTGCGGCCTTCCACCTGTGAGGCCTTCCAGGTGTGAGACCTTCCAGGTATAATGCCTTTCAGTGTGAGGCCTTCCACCTTTGAGGTCTTCCATCTGTGAGCCTTCCAGATGTGATGCCTTCCAGGTGTGAGACCTTCCAGGTGTGCCTTTGCTCAAAACCTGCATCTAGTCACACCTGTTTCATCTTTTAGTGAAGGAGAACCCAGGAGGGGCAAGATACCCAAATTTTATAAACCCAGAATAAACTGAACAACAGTGGTTGAAGTAAACACTCATTTGAGGAGCAAGGTTAACCAGAACAGCTCCTTGGGATATTTTTAATGCTGACTCTCAGAAATACTTAGTTCACACCCTGACATTTGAAAAGCAGACATAGATGATGTTAAAGAGAGCCCTTGAGCATCCCAAAATTTACCTAAAAATAACTGAATGAAACTCAAGTGCTCTTATGTCTCACCATTTGGGGATTGAAAAGTAAAAAGAAATCACATTTTAGTCACGGTCAATGTATTTGGAGCTCGAGAGGTTCTTGTAACATTGTGTAAAACAGCATTACACTCAGAAAATGTAATGACGGGCATCTTATTTCCAAAAATTTTGAGCTTCTATATAGCAAATGGTAAGATTTTTATATTAGCATCTCCATTTAATGCACTCTTCAGTGGTTAAAAAAATTATGGGGAATATTGGGAAGATTACTTCCAGAAGAGATTATAATGAAACAAAAGCAAATATAGAGAGCCCTGGAGCCGCAAGAAACTCTACAGATAGGTTGATAAAATTAAAATATTTCTCTGGCAATTGATGCTACCAAGTGGTAGAATTGTAGCTCAGGGAATGAAGAGAGGGCCAATACTATCTTGTTTTTAAAAATCGTGAGTTCTTCATCCATTTCTCTCTTAATATTTTATTTAGAGAACTTAATAAAATCTGTGCTCACTTCATTCAGAATAAAAATACAAGTGCCTATTGTCATGGCATTTTCTAGGTGGGCAAGAAGACTGTGAGCCTTGGAAAGCAGAAGAAACTCCAGCAGATACAATATTTTGAAGGAATGACTGTGGTAAGGAAACTCATATACCCATACCTTAGGGGAAAGCCATTTCCACACATGGAGATGGGGACCCCAGGAGGTCTCTAAGTGAGGTTCCAGCTGTGCATGTGTGCAGGCAGTCCAGTACTTCTGCCTCCCTCCTTCAAAGCAGCCCATCTGAGTCCATTTGTTTATTTCATTGCTTTAGACCACAGCTGTTCAACCCCATGAAGTATTAATGTGGTCTTTGAAAAATATATTTAACATATAACCTCACTTTGTTTTTCTGCACAAACAACATGTATCCCTGTTTCCTAAGTTTTAGAGTGTTTGGTAGTTGTGGTGGTTTGAGTATGTATGGCCTCATTGACTCATGTGTTTGAATGCTTGGCCTACAGAGAGCAGCACAATTAAGAGGAATGGTTTTGTTGGAGTAGGTAAGTCCTTGTTGGAGGAAGTGTGTCATTGTGGGGGCAGACTTTGAGGTATCATATGCTCAAAATATACCTGGTGTGGGAGACAGTTCAGTTCCTGTTGCCTGTGGATCAAGATGCAGAATTCTCGACTCCCTTCTCCAGTACCATGTATGCCTGCATGTCACCTCAGAAACTGTATGCCAGCCCCAATTAAATATTTTCCTTAGTAAGAGTTGCCTTGGTCATAATGTCTCTTCACCGCAATGAAACCCTAACTAAGACAGTAGTCCTGGGCAAAGCTTTATTTTCTCACCTGATCATGGCGTTTGTATGATAAGACTAGAAGCACATGGAACGTGTGTAGCAAAATGTCTAGTAAAGAGGAAATACTTAATAATAATCCATTAATCATGTACCACATATTGTGTTAAGTATCAAATAACAATACTTGTATGTACATAGTTGAAACAAAATGGGTATTATTAAATTAGTGGAGGTCCCTTCCTCTCTCCATTTTGTTATTATAAAGGGAGAACTAGGCAACACACAGTCCATTCCCAGGGAACCATTGATCCAATTACATGGTTAAAGTTGAGTCCTGTGTTCAAGTCAGGAAGCATCTGAAGGCTCACTCCAGCCTGAGTTTGCTAAGGTTTGCTGAGATTTTCTTTTCCAGTTTTGCATTTGGTTTTTAGGCTCAGCAGACAACCATTCTGATTCTTGTGAAACAGAATCCCCAAGCAGTTTTGATTTTCACTTCCCTGATTGCCTAAGCACACACTATAGCGTTCAACTATTTGAGGAAAGTATCAAAGCCATACTTTGAAAACACTATGCAATCACTTCAAAAAATGGTGCGAAGAAAAGATACCCACCTGCAGAAGAATGGAACTAGATTCCTATTCAGTTCAACATCTCACTTACTTATTGACGTTTGGGGGGTTCTTGTTTAATTTTTTGCAGTTCTTTATATATTCTAGCTATCTACTATTTTCTATTTTGTAAAAACAGTTTGAGAGGCACTGATTGTTCTTCCTTAAACATTTGCTAGAATTCATCTTGAGTCTATCTGGTTCTGAGCTTTTCTTTCTGTAGATTATTTTACTCCTTCAGTCTTCTTGCATTTTAGGACTCCATTTAATGTTCTTTTGATTTAATTTTGGTGCTCATATGTGTTTAGGATTTACCCATTTCTCCCCGATTTTCCAGTGTTTTAGAACATAAATTTTCAAAATACCTTGTGTCCCTGGATTTCACTCGAGTCTATTGCAATATCTCCCTTTTCATCTTTATTATGTCTGTTCTTAGTAGTTCAGCTAAAAGTTTGTCAACACAGCTCCCCGCCTCCACCCAAAGCCAAACTGCTTCTTAACTGATTCTATTCATGTGTTTTAGTCTCTATCTTTGACTTGTTGTCATTATCTTTATTATTTCCTCTATTTTGTATCTTCTAAACCTTTATGTACATCCTCCTGATTGAGATTTCTCTGAAGTTTTTAATGTTAATATTCAGAGCTGTAAACTTTCTTCTTAGACTGTCTTAGCTATGTCTCAGAAGTTCCAATGTGATATGCTGTCATTTTCATTTGGTTCTAGGAATTTCATAAGGTTTAAGTTCAACAAAAATTACCATATGCCCAGGCATGGTGGCATGTATATAGAACCCAGGAGAGAAAGGAAAAAGGGACACAGGAATTCAAGACAAGCCAGCCTACTTGGTGAGTTCCAGGTCTGTCCCATATACAGACAAACCCTATATCAAAAAGAAAAAGTCAACATTATGATTTATGTATACATGTATGCAAAATATATTACTTATATAATTATAATATATAGCATATATCATATATAATTTTTCTTCCATTTATTCATATTTCCAGATGATATTTCTATACATACCACTTTTGATGGTCAGATTATCAATGGCAGCACTTGGCAGGCAAAACTGTTGAGTTCTGATCGCCAAGGGGGCAAAGAGACATTTTATGTGTCTAATTATGACCAATAAATTGTATAAAAATGGCATATGTCCAGGCTAGACTGTTTAATTACCCATTAAGACCTTCTACAACTCCTAATTTCATTTTTGAACTTTTGAAATTTTGCTCACATAATGACTCCCTACTGTTAGAATAAAGAGTGACTTTGATTTGTTTTTAGTGTATTTCACAGTCGTCATCATAGGTGAGTATCACTGAGTTATAAATTAAAGCCCACAGTGGCATTCTTAAATGTCCTATTCCAAAGGTTGGGACACAAAACCACTGGCACGACCGTGCTGGAGGGATATGTGTTCTGGTATTGTTGGTTCTCCTTTCAATGTTTATTAAACACTTAGGCTGTGCTAGTTACTATCAAAATTATTGATTAAATTAATTCTTGCAGGATTGTTCTGAGGAAAATATTAAGGATCCACGTAAAGTGTTCAGTCATCCAGCTAATGAAAGGCATGTTGTCCAAGTCTAGAATACAAACTCCAAATCCGTCAATGGTATGCAGAACCTAAAGACCCTCCATAATCTGAACCAGAGTGTAATGGATGTTGTCTGGGTAAAGGCAATGATGTTCCTCAGAATGTCTCCCCTTCCTCCTTTTTGAATTTCTCTACATTCTCAGATGACATTTCCCATGAAAGGCGTTCTTCATCACTCTTGCCAAAAATGGATCAAGTTAGCACATCTTCCTTGGCTTCATTTTGTATTGTTTGTTACTTAGGTTCAGTTCTTTAGGGCTCACCATAAATTCCAAGCTCTTTAATGTTGGTAAGAAAAAAAATGCTAAACTTGAAGAGGATGCAAAAAGGTTATAAGAGACAAAGGCCGTGGATAACTTTGAGGAGACAGATTTCCAGACACAACAGAGCCTGTGAAAACATGCACAAGGCCTGTACAAGAAATGCATGTACAGTATGTTCTAACAAAAATAATCTTAACTTTGTATCAATAATCAAAAAAATCCAAGACAAAGTTAAATATTTAAAACTAGTAGTTGCTTTTTTGTTTAAAAGTAGATTCAATAATCTACTTTTTAACCCTATTTCTATATCCCTCCTAATTTCTTTTCAAGTAGATTCAATAATCTATCATTATATTCTATCATATTTATATCTCCCCTTTTTTCAAAACAAGAAGTCTGAATCTAATCTACTTTGTATAACTTTCTTCCTGACCATAACCAATAACAACTTGTAACCAACCCCCCTAAACATTACAAATATCCATAACCCACTGAATTTCATAAGGTTTAAGTTCAACAAAAATTACTGTATGCCCAGGCCAAAAACTACCTCTTGGGAATGTGGGCATCATTTTATTAAATTTACTTTCTGCTATCTTGGGGTGACCATATCTTTAGGGAATCCTGAAAAGAAAATTTTGCATTGTCAAGTCCGGGGAGAGGTAGTTGTATTATTTGTTGTCCAGTCTCTGTGTAATGGGAAAGTGCAGGACTGGTCTCAAGTCCTGGCTAAAGTATTCTGTGAGACTAGATCATCTCAGCTAGCCACCTCAAAATTGCCCTGAACAGTTCTTAGTACAAAGTCAGTCTTTAGGTGATGTTTTCAGCTTGGCGATGTTATCATAGTTCTGGTGGAATCATTATTCTTCCTCCTTTTGGAGACTTCAAATATCACTGTTAAGCATAGTCTGGTTCACTGCATAAAACTTAAAACATTTTAAATGGCATCTGCAGCAGATCTCAAAGAGGTTAAAGATAACCTTCAAAGACTCAAAATAGAACCAAGGGATTATGAGATTAATGACAATAAAGTAGTTCTTTTATCAGGTGGCTTTTCTGACACGAGACAGAGATTTTGGATTATACTTTAACAAACATGCTTGAGTTAGAGAAGGAGAGATCCACACTCAAATTCCAAACCCAACTTTAATTTTTAATTAGACTGGGACTACAGAAAAACATTATATGTATGTAGAGAATGGCAGAAACAAACACTTGGGAAGATTTATCAAATTTTATCCTGTTGGAAATGTGATTAAAAAAAAATGGGACTTTTTTTTCACTGAATGATTGTCCCTTTTTTTCCCTCAGAGTCTCATTTGTCCTGTGGTCTTTGGATTCCTTAGCTAGATATCTTTACTCTCCTGAACAGACAAAAATAAAATCCTTCCTGAAGTTGTATCTGATCAAATGAACTTCATTTGTTAGATTTAAAGTTAGTTTAGATTGAATAGTCATGCAGTTTGATTAAATATTATCTCTTTTACCAATTTTGATGATATTCATAGCTTTTTTTCCCTCTGTGTAAATAGAAGAAAAACCCCTTCTCCAATTTAACACATGGCCTGGTTACCTTTCTGAAGTCAACCCAATTTTAAAGTATACCAGCTGACTTAATTTCATAGTTTTTTCACTATCCAATGTCTCTCTGCAGCTATTGTCCTGTTCTCATTATCATTTAGAAAATTTAAAGTTAATAAAGCATTATGCCATCTATTTCTAGGAGATTTGCTCTTTCTATAACTGTCTGCTCTGTAGGGTTGTGTAGTATACCTGTAATATGCTTTATATTATAAAAAGCAAAAATAAACCTGTTTTATTTTCTTATAGACATATGCTGGAACATTGTCTGCCTTTATTTGTACATAATTTCTGGCAATGTGTGATTACCAAATCAGCCTTTTCCAAACTCAAAGCAGTTGCCCATTTAAAACCTGAATATGTATCAATAATATAGTGTACATATTTTAATTTTCCAAAATCTACAAAGTGGAACACATCCATCTGTCAGATTTCTTTCTTGGTGTACCCATTGGGTTACTTCCTGCAGCTAGTGGTGTTTGTTGTATTAAAAACAAGGAAAATGTTGACTTGTTGACACATGATGAAAATATCTATTTTCTTTTTTTTTTTTTTTTTTTTGGTTTTTCAAGACAGGGTTTCTCTGCAGCTTTTTTAGAGCCTGTCCTGGACCTAGCACTTGTAGACCAGGCTGGCCTCGAACTCACAGAGATCCGCCTGCCTCTGCCTCCCGAGTGCTGGGATTAAAGGCGTGCGCCACCACCGCCCGGCTGAAAATATCTATTTTAAAACTTTGCTGTTGACATGATTTTTTTTATGAAATGTTGAGGCCTATAGCACATATCCAATCAACAATTGACCAATTTCTGCATTACCTTGTGCTAGAGGACCTAGCAGACCCATATGGAATCAGATAAGTATTAAGTATATGGGACAATTTGTATTCCTGATAATTTCTTGTAACTTAATAAATAATAAAATCAATTCTGTATCATCTGGTATAAATTCAGCAGTTTCAATATGCAAAACTGCAAAACAACTCTTTCTGCATATTGTGAATCAGTAAATATGTCAAGAAGTTCATTAGAATCCATTGGTACCATAAGAGGAGCATATAATTCTGAATTTTGAATAGAAACATAAGGACTTGATCCATTTTGCTTAAATTTTCTGATTCGTAACCTACCTTTTCCATTTGCTTTAGTATAGAATGTAGGTTATTGGTGTTCCCCAACAAGGTGAGGAAGGATCCAGTTAGTTGTCTTTATAAGTTGAATTCTCTTGTTTGGGGGATATTTGTTGTTAATCTCTCCCAAAAATTACTGTAAGTTCTTTGCTAGGGTTCAGCTTCTGCCCATAACTTGTCATTTTAACTTTATGAAAGGTACTACTGGGTCTATTCCTGCTAATTGACAAAGTCTCAATTTTCCTTTAAGAATTAATTTAGAGATTTTTTTCCACTTAAGTTTCTCAGTTTTTTTTTTAACTTGGTTTATGTGGTAAAGAGATTCATTCTAAGATAATATCTTCCCTCTGCATTAAAATTCCTATAGGGGCATGCTTAGAGGGTAATATGACCAGAATGCAGTTTAGCTTCAGATCCACACAATCTACATGTGAAATCTGTAATTTCTCTTCCACCAAAGTTAATTCTCTTTCAGTTTATACTGATAGTTTCCTGGGAAGATTTAAGTTCTTGTCACCATCTAAGGTTTTGTTTAAATTAATCAGGTCATCAAGTTTTATCCCAACAAGTGGGATATAGATTGTAAATGTATTTTAGATGTCTTCAAAAGTCATTAAGAGTCTGCAATCAATGTCTTATAATTTGTATCTCTTGGGGTTTAATTTTTTTGTAAACCCATTTCATAGCCTAAATAAATAAAACAAATGGTCTCCTCTTTGTATTTTTTTCAGGAGCAATTTGAAATCCTCAACAAGGCAGAATTTTCTTTACTTCCTTAAACGTTCTTTCTAAAGTATCTATACTTGAATATCATCCATGTAATGGTAAACTATAGATTGAGGACATTGCTTATGTATTATTTCCAATGACTGACTAAAAAATATTAGCACAGGGTAGGGCTATTGAACATTCCCTGTGAGAGAATCTTCCATTGATATCTCTTATAGGGCTGAGCATTATGATAAGTGAAGGCAAATTTTTATCTTTTGCTTGTAAAGATATAATGAAGAAGCAATCTTTTAAATCAATAACTATCAGAGGCCATAACTTAGGCAATAGAGATGGCAAATGAATGCCAAACTATATAAACTCCATTGACGTAAACACCTTATTAACAGCTCTTAATTATTTTTATCATTATCAATTTTCCAGATTTCTTTTTAGTGACAAATACAGAAGAATTCCAAAGGTTGCTTGATTCTTCAATATGCTAAGCATGTAACTGCTCCTATACAAGCTTTTTTAAAGCCTGCAGTTTCTTTGTTATTACAGGCCATTGCACAACCCATACAGGTTTGTCTGTCAACCATTTTAAAAGTGTGCTGTTGGTGCCTTTGAAATATCAGCAGCTGTTGTGACATGTTCTTTACAACCTGAATGATCAGTGACTGTTCTTTATAATACTTTCTAATATTTTTCCCAGAAACATGTTAATGTATGGTTTGTTTCTGAGATTGAAAGAATGTCAATGTGAGTATTCCATTGCTGTAACAAATCAAGTACCCATTGCTATGTTACCACATATATCTTAAATTTCCTCTCTGACCTTCTTGTCCTATATATTCAATCCATCTTGCACTCTGTTTTACTTGAGACAAGGTTCCAATCCCTAAAGGGTGAATATAAACCTCCTGAAGAGGTCAATTTGGATGCCAAGATTATGGTACAATTATCTTTTCATCTGCACCTGTGTCTACAAGGCTTCAATGACAGGGCCATTAATTCATATTTTTTGATGTGGGAGTCTTCTGTTTGAGTTGATTTCATTGGCTAATAAAGAAACTGCCTGGCCCATTTGATAGACCACCCCTTAGGTGGGTGGAGTAGACAGAACAGGAAGAGGAAGTGAGGTAGAAGGATCAGTAAGATGCCACACCTCTCCTAAGTTAGTCAGACTGCCTTGCCTCTCCTCAGAGAGAGATGCGATGAAGCTCCAGCCCAAGATGGACGTATGCTAGAAACTTCCCGGTAAGACACCGCTCATGGTGTTACATATATTATTAGATATGGGTTAGTCAAGATGTGAGTAAGAGGCTGAAAATAATGGGCCAGGCAGTATTTAAAAGAATACAATTTGTGTGATGTTATTTCGCGTGTAAAGCTAACCATGCGGGAGCCGAGCTGGGCGAAAAGCAGGCCCGCAGATACTCACTACAGAATGGCACCCAACGTGGATAACTGAATCCACAGAAAGCTTGAGAAAGCTTGGGAAAGAATAGAGTAAAGCATGGCTTCTTGGTAGCAGCAATTTCTTGGGTCCTGAATATGTGTTTTTCGGTTTTCAGCCATAGCAGGAAAAAAGCTGTGCTGTTTTAAAATGCCAGCTTTCTGGGCCATCCTGGGCCACCTCTTTCAAGCAGGAGGTCCTGACTATGGAGCTTTTGATTGTTGTTTGACACTGTCGCAGCTTGCTTGCTGGCAGGGACCTTGAACAGCCACAGAGTTGTGGTGATAAACAGGGCTACAGCCCGTACCTCAGACACTAGGCTGGAATCGTAGAAAGCTAAGGAATGGGCTGGATCTAGCTGTCAAAGCCATGGCTTTAATCCTACTTATATTGCTTGGTAAATTAAAGACTCGTGTGGTCAGAAAAAGAGAAATATACAGTAAAGAAAGATTCAAAGACAAAGAAAACCTCTAAATGGTTTACAGCGTGTTAAAATTATATGCAGGCTAAAGGTTAAAGTTCTTAAAAAACAAAAAAGAGAGAGAAGTTTGTTGTGGTAGTACACACCTTTAATCCCAATACTTGGGAGGCAGAGGTAGATTGACCTCTGTGAGCTCAAGGTGTGGTAGCACACACCTTTAATCCGAATGCCTAGGAGGCAGAGACAGACAGATCTCTGTGAGTTCAAGGTGTTGTAGAGCACACCTTTAATCCCGGCACTTGGGAAGCAGAGGCAAATGGATTTCTGAGAGTTCAAGGACAGCCTGGTCTACAGAGTTATTCGAGGACAAAGATATACAGAGAACCTGTCTCAAAAAGTAAAAGTAAAAATAAACGAAATAGAGGTTAAAACAAAACTGCACAAAGATGGAAAATATACGGAGAACCTTGATACTGTATGCTATTATGCTCTCTTTGAATTGTTTGAATGCTGAGGAAGGAGCAACAGCTGCTAAAAGATATTTGTTTATAAATGCTGCTGAACTAATCCAAGATAGATATTTTGAAAATACCTTGACTTCAGAATTTGGATCTAAGGATATGATACTTTGGAAAAGAGATTCTTTTGTTTTTACAGAAAATGAGACCATATGGATTGCTTCTATCCCAATATGGTATGATAGACCACGCCCTCCTGAAAGGTTGCTACGAATACCCTCAAAAAATTACTTTGCGCAACTGATAACTGAGATGAACCTGGCACACACAGGTTATACCATGAAAGACCTAAATAACAGCGTCCCCATTCAGCAGGAAGCAGTTTGGAGAGAAATAACTGCGCCCATATTCCCAAATATTGCTTATGAATGTTCTTTTACATTTAAAGGGGGATATGATATAGATATGAATAATTTGTATTGGTATAGATTTTAAGGTCAATTTTGTTATATGTATATGTATTTCTGCTCTTGATTAAGGTATTGTGATTGTGTAATTCATTTAAAAATGTAATGTATAATTAGGAAATATAGGTTGTTAATGAATAATCATTGATAATAGTAAAACTTGTAGTCATGTTAGTTAGATTTTCTAGATATATAGAGATATATTTCAGTTAGATAGGCATACTTCATATCTTTCAAAGACTGCAAAATATGGCATTTAATGTTTTAGTAACTTAGGACTTTTCATGACAATGAGACATGTCTGCTCCTGGCAGCACCAATCTACTTCAAAAGGAAGATGGGCATCAAAGAGGATCCTTATGGAGTTTGATAGCCATTTGGGCAAGAAACTGCTCTTGCCTGGACTATTGCATAAACTGGACATAGAGAACCCTCAGAGAGAGGACTGCTGAACTTGCCTAAAAGTGAGATGATCTTTCGGGATTCCTGATTCATGAAAGAGTCTGCAAGACATTCTGCAGGACACAGCAGAAAGTGACTGAACTGTCTTTGAAATTTCTTGCTTTATGGAAATTTCTGCTGGAAACTATGGGCCTGAAGGCCGAAGATAGATGCCCCAACGGTACAGAGGAACTTTGGGTGACTGTCCAGGCAGCGAGATGTCTCTGTCATTTCTAGAGTTTTGTAAGTTGCTTACTTCTTATTTACTTAGGTAATATTATATCCTTCTGGAGTCTTTGATGGAGTTGAAGAATGGATAGATAGTTAAAGTTTTCCTTTGTTATGATAAAAGATAAAATGGATATAAGTATTGTAACTAATTCTTACTTGATAACTATTTTGTTATATGTAATTTTACTATGTTAAAGTTAAAGCCTTTCTTTTATTGTTTAAACAGAAAAAGGGGAAATGATGTGGGAGTCTTCTGTTTGAGTTGATTTCATTGGCTAATAAAGAAACTGCCTGGCCCATTTGATAGACCGCCCCTTAGGTGGGTGGAGTAGACAGAACAGGAAGAGGAAGTGAGGTAGAAGGATCAGTAAGATGCCACACCTCTCCTAAGTTAGTCAGACTGCCTTGCCTCTCCTCAGAGAGAGATGCGATGAAGCTCCAGCCCAAGATGGACGTATGCTAGAAACTTCCCGGTAAGACACCGCTCATGGTGTTACATATATTATTAGATATGGGTTAGTCAAGATGTGAATAAGAGGCTGAAAATAATGGGCCAGGCAGTGTTTAAAAGAATACAATTTGTGTGATGTTATTTCGGGGCATAAGCTAGCTGGCGATCAGGAGCAGGGTGGCAGGAACGCAGCCTGCAGCTCTACAATTTTTAATTTTGATCTTTGTTCATTTATAGAAGTTTTTAAAAAATTTGCTTTATGGTTTCCCCTGAATTTTTTCTCCTCTATAGATTTTCTATCATTCAGAGCAGTATGGTTTCTTATTTTAAGCATTAGGTCCTTTAATTGCTGTAGGAAGGAATTTCTTCCACAGTTACAGGAAATGATTGAACCAAATTTGGCATGGAGACCTGCAAGAGGACCTCAAGAAGTTTGCCAAAGGCAAATCATTACCTTGACTTTCCCTTGTTGACCAATGCTCATTGATCCAATGCCTGCATTTACCCTACATTCTGCATAATACAGAAGAAGGGGGTGTTCTGTTTGAATTATTCTGAGAAAAACATTGTTTCTAGGAATTCCACATTTACAGTCCATTTTTTGGTGAACATGTTTGCCATAATTGAAACACCTAATGTTTTGATTTTTCTTCAAAAATCATCTGTCCTATCTATGCACCATCATTGTCATGAGACAGAATATTGATTGTATCTCAGATCATTCCTCCAATGGTGCTAATCTTACCTTTAACAGACTGATTACTCTTTTGCATTGAGAATTAGCATTTTCAAAAGCCACAGTTTCAATTATTCATCTAGCTTCCCAATCTGGTATTATTATATTTACTGCTGATGTCAGTCTTTGTACGAAATCTGCAAAGTCTTCCTTTGGGCTCTATATAACCTTAGCAAATGACTTAATTTTCTTTCCTACTTCTCCAATTATGTCCCAAACATTCAAAGCTGCTGTATGGCATAAATCAAGGATGTAGCCATCATATAGAGATTGTCTTTGTATATCAGCATAATATCCCTCTCCAAGTTAGTCTCAGAAGAGTTTCATACCTTTAGGCCCAGTTTATTGTTCAATGGCCTTAGCTTCTTTCAACCAAGTTATCTATTGCAATTGAGGAACAGACTCCAAGACCACTTTAACCAAGTCTCCCCAGTCTCTAGGGATAATTCTATTACAAGTTGACTGTGAGTTTAACATCTGCTTCACAAAAGGTAAATTCATGCTATATGAAAGTATCACTTCCTTGATTCTTCTTAAATCTCATTTTTCCACAGGAGTCCATTTAACTCCTGCACAGCCTTAGAGATAATCTGCTATTGGGTTCTTGTAAGATAACTGGATAAATTAAAGTTGGTTGTTTGAAAACTTTATGTTGTTCCTTTCTAACAGTATAATGTAAGGCTGAAATTGGTTCTATATTAAACTCCTCTGTCTTGATCTGAATATCTCTATGATCTGTTTTAAGTTTTTCTAAAACTTGTTTCTTAACACTCATATTAACCAACGTTCTTAGTGAAAAAACAAAAATGATAAAACTGATAATGTTTATAATTGACATTACATAAGTCCAATCTAAATTAGTTATCCTTTCATTTTATTGTTCCATTTTCAAACTGTCTAGTGTATTATTATACAGAGACCCAAATCCTTCCACAGAAATAGTGTTTCTCATTTTTTTTTAATGTGGGAAAAAGAAAACATCTCTTTTAACTAATTCCTCCCTTTAAGAAATCCCAATTGTCACCAGGAGGTGGTGGCACATGCCTTTAATCCCAGCACTCAGGAGGCAGAGGCGGAAGGTTATCTGTGAGTTTGAGTCCAGCCTGGTCTATAAGAGTTAGTTTCAGGATAGGCTCTAAAGCTACAGAGAAACCCTGTCTCAAAAAGTCAAAGGAATAAGAAAAGAAGAAAGAAAGAAAGAAAGAAAGAAAGAAAGAAAGGAAGGAAGGAAGGAAGGAAGGAAGGAAGGAAGGAATCCCAATTGTCTTACCAAATCTGCCAACGTCAGTGAAGGCTGAGGCACAGCACATGTGAGTGGAGAACACAGGCTGTGAAGAACTTGACTGCGCTGCTAGCCTTTAACCATAGCTGGGAGTGGCAGCCTGAGAAGAGGAAGTGTAAGGAAATACCAGAACTCACGGTGTGGACACAAACACACACACACACACACACACACACACACACACACACACACAGAGAGAGAGAGAGAGAGAGAGAGAGAGAGAGAGAGAGAGAGAGAGAGAGAGAGAGAGAGCTGGTTGTCTGAATAATGCACAGGGGAATTGTGCAGCAAAAGCACCTGTGGCAGGAGGCTGCCTAAAGCCAGAGCCAGCTGGTCTAGGGTAGGTAAGTTCTGTGGCATTTGAAGGCCGAGTGCTTCTGGAGCTTGGGTGTTAGCTGGAGGCTGTTTCAAAGAGGCTACAACAGGAAAGTCCCAAACTCATTCATTCAGAGGTTTGGGAAAAAGGAAAAGACCTAGCTGGGTCCGGCAGGATCTCTGTGTGCAGCTCTGGCAGGAGCCCCACTCGCAGCTCTGGCTTGTGCCAGTGGCTATAAAACTACAGGCAAGCAGTGTTTTGGTGAAATTCTGCCTTTAAGTTGGTCGCCAATATGTATCACAAGTTCTAATAGGCCTTAATAATAAAATCCTGGAGGCAGAAATTGGGAAAAATGAGGAGACATGAAGGGGCAAGCCACAGCCACACTTACCTTTCAACTTTCCAATTGAAAAGAGACTGAGTTCCTGTTTCCTCTTGCCTTATCACTTCCTCTCTCTGCCCATCCATGTCACTTCCTGTCTGTCTGCACAGACCTCCAGACCTCCATGGATAGGTAGTGACTCTTCAGGCAAGTTTTATTTGTATAAATAAGATATCGTCATTGTTAATGACAAGCCTAAGCTCTTGGCTGAGCATTTATAATTAGTAGTAAGTATGTGTGGTTATTTGGGATCCAGCTGGTGGGATAGAACCAACCAATGGACCAGAACAGTCCACCTACACACACACTTACAAATACTTGATTTTTACCTAAAATGAAAAAAAAATATGGACTGGAGAAAAGACAGTACTTTCAAAAATGATGCTTGCCAAACTAGATGGCTACATAAAAAGAAAATTAAAAGAAATCCATATCTATCTAATTTCTACAAAGGTTAAATGTTGAATGTCCCTAGCCATCCGGGAAGTGAAAACTAAAACTACTTTGAAATTTTATCTACCCCATCCCTAATGACCAAGATCAATCAACAACACATAGTGGTGAAGATATAGGGAAAGAGAAATACTTACTCATTGATGTTTGGAGTGCAAAGTGATACAGCCACTATGGAAATTAGTATGGCAATTCCCCAGGAAGCTGTGAATTGATCTTCCTAAAGATCTAGCTATACCACTCTTGGGTATATATCCAAAAGACTCTATGTCCTACTACAGAGATATTTGCTTATCCATGTTCATTGCTGAACTATTCATAATAGTCAGAAAGTAGAAACAGCCTATATGTTTGATGAATGGATAATGAATAGTATATTCACACAATGGAATTTTATTCAAATGCTGTGGAAAGCAAATTTATGAAATTCTTCAGTAAATACATGGCACTATTAAACATAATCCTGAGTAAGGTAAGGCAGATTCCAAAAGACAAATATTGTATGTTTTCTCTTATGTAGATGTTGGATATTTGTTTTCAAAATGTGTGCTACAATACCAGTAACAACGGAAGTTGTGCATAAAGTAAGGGAATGGAGACAAGAGATCTCCCAAGGAAAGGAAACTAGAATATAATGTTATAAAGAGAAAAGGGAAAACTAGACCAGGAGAATTAAGTAGGGAGGAGGAGGAAAGACAGAAGAAGGAGAATATGGGGAGGGACAATTCACACTAAAGTCCATTTGAAAAACCATATGGAAACTTATAACTGTAGAAGCTTCCCAAAATATGTACTTATATGAAAGGAACCTAAACAAAGTAACTGAATAACTAGGGAGACGACACCTAAACTAGACATCTTTTTCTACCATGTAAAACCTCCAGTGTTAGGAATGGGTTACATGTTGAATATACATTGGCCAAAGCCTCTCCCCACCAAAAAATCTAGCAAACATCGCAGGATATTGAAAAGGCCATTGTGGTAAGGCTCTATTGCTGAAGAGAACCCTTACCTATGTCATTGAACATGCAGAAATTAAGTTGATGCCTAACTATTGGGGCCACCCCTACTGATTAATATGCATAGTACTGGGAGGTATTCTGCACACTACTGGAGGAGAAAGATGATTGGTCTGGGACAATTCTGTATTCTGTCAATTATGTTTTAAATAAACGCTGATTGGTCAGTAGCCAGGCAGGAAGGATAGGTGGGACAACCAGACAGGAAGTAGAGGTGGGTCAGAGAGAACAGGAGAATTTTGGGAAGAAGGAAACCCATTCCTCCTTCAGTCCTGTCCAGACACAGAAGAAGGAAGATGTGACCTATCCTGCCAAAAAAGGTACCGAGCCATGTGGCTAACATAGATAAGAATAATGGGTTAATATAAGTTATAAGAGTTAATAAGAAGCCTGAGCCAATGGGTCAATCAATTTATAACTTATGGAGACCACTGTGTAATTTCTTTGGGGCTTGCTGGCTGTGGGAACTGTGCAGGACAGAAACCCCAACAAGCAAACCCACATGTTATAGATGATTATCATTATCACCCAGCTACAAACCCTATGACCTACAATGACTTGAGTGCTAGATATTCTGGTACATTAGTGGCACAGATGGGAGTAACTGACCATTATTTGATTGGATTTAAGGCCCACTCTATGAGATGGAGCACATATCTGACACTGCTAAAGTGGCCAAAAGCCTTAGACTATAGATAAGTCATGGTTCTACAAGAAAACTTATTACTATTTTTTGTTAAAGCAGTAAAATGATTCCTAATGACATACTGCTATACCCATATATCAGTTTCTCTCTCAACCCACATCAGGGTCACTTCTTGCATTAGGCAGGAATTAACGAGAGACATTGGAGTACTCAGTCCTAAATAATATGTCTTCATCAAAGCCTTCTCACCAATGCTAAGTGTTGTGGTTTGAGTGAGAATGGTCCCCCATAGGCTTATAAATTTGAATGTTTGTTTCTCCATTGGATTTTTCAGGAAGGATTAGATGTGGCCTTGTTGGAGGCCTTGTGTATCTCTGGGAATGGGCTGTGAGATTTCAAAAGCCCACACCAGCACCACTTTCTCTTCCTGCTGCATTCTAGTGGAACAGATGAAATCTCTCAGATATTGCTCCAGCTCTATACCTCTCTGTCTGCTACCATACTCCTTGCCAAGGTGATCATGTACTAACCCTCTGAAACTGTAAACAAGACACCCCAATTAATTTATTTCTTATATAAATTGCATTGGTCATGGTGCCTCTTAAGACTAAAGGAATAGTAACTAAGATACTCGGGGACCTATGCATGTGGCAGAAAAAATCCCTATCATTAAATGTCTGTAGGTAACTATTGAAATACAGACAACCTCTGAATCTTAACTGGAATGTTAGGTCACTTATGTTGCACATAATTATTAATATGATTTTGATCAATTGCTGTTTTCTATTTTTACAATGTTCCTCCCACTTTGTTTCTTCTAGAGTTGCTGGCGCATTTTATGGGTTGGGCAACTAATTTTCTTAGTTCTTGCTTCAGCATTAATTATTAGTATTAATAAATATTATAGTATTAACTATTAGCAACAACAGGGTATCTTCAAGTCATATTATACACCTTAATGCAGACTATGAGAAATATGGTAATGTGTATCTTGCATGGAAATGGAGGAGCATAGAAATGATCAAGTAAGATAAAGTCATACAACCTTAATAGCTATGAAAAACTAAGTTGTTGCATGACTTCAAGAAAGTTCTCAGGTTCAGTGACACTGGTTCAGGAATTTTTGAAAGCAAAAAATTTGGATCTATTCATAGGAAATATTGGGAATTACTTTTTCTGTAAAAACTAAGGCAAGTAGCATGAATGCTGTTTTCCATTCTGTCCCTCCAAATCTTATATTACTTACTATGTGGAGAGCACATTTGCGTCATGAAAGCTTGTATTTCTTTCCCATTGAATTACCTTCTGCAAATTTAAAAAAGTTTTCTTATTCTTGCTTGGTATTCAAGGACTGCTGGGGGATCCCACCAAAGGTCATGAGCATGCTAGCCAAGCACACTACAAGACTTTATCCCTAAGCCTAAACTTCATATTTTTTGTTTTTATTGAGTTATATATTTTTCTCTGCTCCCCTCCCATCCTGTCCCCTTCCTTTCTACCCTCTCCCATGCTCTCCATGCTCCCAATTTATTCATAAGGTCTTGTCTTTTCTACTTCCCATGTCGATTAGATCTATATATGTCTTTTTAGGGTCATCTTTGTTGTCTAGGTTCTGTGGGATTATGAACTGTAGGCTGGTTTTTATGTCTAAAAGTCACTTATTTGACTTTCTGGGTCTGGGTTAACTCACTCAACATGATGTTTTATAGATCCATCCATTTGCTTGTGAATTTCAAGATGTTTTTTCCTCTGTGTAGTACTCCGTTGTATAAATGTACCACATCTTCTTTGTCCAGTCTTCAAAGTTGAGGAACATTTAGATTGTTTCCAGCTTCTGGCTATTACAAATATTGCTGCTATGGACATATTTGAGCATGTCATTATGGTATGATTGAGCATCATTTGGCTATATAACCAAAAGTGGTTATGCTGGTCTTGAGGTAGGTTGTTTCCTAATTTTCAGAGAAATTGTCATACTAAGTTTCAAAGCAGCTGTGCCAATGTGCATTCCCAGTAGCAATGGAGGAGTGTTCCATTTACCCATGTCCTCTTCTGCATAAGCTATCAGTGTTTTTGAACTTGGCCATTCATACAGGTGTAAGATGGAATCTCAGAGTTGCTTTGATTTGCATTTCTCTGATGCCTAAGGATGTTCAGAATTTCCTTAAGTGTCTTTCAGCAATTTTAGATTTATCTGTTGAGAGCTCTCTGTTTAGGTCTGTACCCCATAATTGGATTATTTGTCTTTCAGATGACCAATTTCTTGAGTTCTTTATATATTTTGGAAAATAGCTCTCTGTCCAATGTGGGGTTGGTGAATATCTTCTCCCATCCTGTAGGCTGCCATTTTGTCTTATTGATCATGTCCTTTGCTTTACAGAAGCTTCCCAGTTCCAGGAGGTCCCATTTATTAATTGTTTCTCTCAGTGTCTGTGCTACTGGGGTTATATTTAGGAAGTGGTCTCCTGTGCCAGTGCGTTCTATAAGGTTCAGTGTGGATAGTTTTATGTTGAGATGGTTGGTCCATTTGTACTTGAATTTTATTCATGGCAATAGGTATGGATCTATTTTCATTCTACATGTTGATATCCAGGTATGCCAGCACCATTGGTTGAATATGCTTTCTTTTGCCATTTTATAAGTTTTGCTTCTTTGTCACAAATCAGGACTTTGTAGATCTGTGGATTGTGGATCTGTCTTCGAATCTATTCCATTAGTCCTTCTGTCTGTTCTTATGCCAATACCAGGCTGTTTTTTAGTACTGTAGCTCTGTAGTAGAGTTTGATGTCAGGGAATGTGATGCCTTCAGAAGTTCCTTTTTTATACAGGATTGTTTTGTCTATCCTGAGCTTTTTGCTTTTCCATATATGAATTTGAGTATTGTTCTTTTTAGGTCTGTGAAGAATTTTACTGGGATTTTGATGGGCATTCCATTGAACCGGTAGATTGCTTTTGGTATGAATGACATTTTTACTATGTTAATTCTACCTACCCAAGAGCATGGGTGATCTATTTTCTGGTTTCTTCTTCAATTTCTTTCTTCAAAGATTTAAAGTTCTTGTCATACATGTCTTCCACTTGTTTGGTTAGAGTTACTCCAATATATTTTATGTTATTTGTGGCTATTGTGAAGGGTGATGTTTCTCTGATTTTTTTCTCAGCCCATTTATTATCTGTATAAAAAAGGGCTACTAATTTTTTGAGTTAATCTTGTATCCTCCTGCATTGCTGAAGGTGTTTATGAGTAGTAGGTTATTGGTAGAATTATTGGGGTCACTTTTATAAACTATCATATCATCAGCAAATAGTGAGAGTTTGATTTTGTTTTTATCAATTGGTATCCCCTTAATCTCCGTTGTTTTCTTATTACTCTAGCTAGAACCTGAAGTACTATATTGCATAGATATGGAGAGAGTGCACAGCTTTGTCTTGTTCCTGACTTCAGTGGAATCACTTTGAGTTTCTCTCCACTTAGTTTGGTGTTGGCTGTTGGTTTGCTGCATACTGCCTTCATTGTTTAGTTATGCTCCTTGAAATTCTGCTCTCTCCAAGACATTTATCGAGAAGGGGTAATCTTTTTTGAAGACTTTTTCAGCATCTAATGCGATGATCATGTGTGTGGGTTTTTTTTTCAGTTTGTTTATATAGTGGATTACATTGACAGCTTTTTGTATGTTGAACTATCCCTGCATCTCTGGGACAAAGCCTACTTGGTTATAGTGGATAATTTTTCTGATGTGATCTTGGATTTGGTTTGCCAGTATTTTATTGAGTATTTTTGCACCAGTGTTCGTGAGTGGGAATGGTCTATAATCCTCTTTCTTAGTAATGTCTTTGTGTAGTTTGATATCAGGGTAATTGTATCCTCGTAAAGAGAGTTTTGCAATGTTCCTTTTGTTTCTATTGTGTGGAACAATTTGAGGAGTTTTGGTATTAGTTCTCCTTTGAAAGTCTTGAAGGTTTCCAATTTTCATTTCTGATTTTGTTAATCTGGATATTCTTTTTCTGCCTTTTGGTTAATTTGGATAAAGATTTGTCTATTTTGTTGATTTCTCAAAGAAACAACTCTTTTCTCAATGATTCTTTATATTGTTTTCTTTGTTTCTATTTTGTTGATTTCAACTCTCACTTTGATTATTTCCAGCCACTAATGGAGAAGACCCACGCTGAAATTGTATACAACCAGCCAGTAGCTGTGGATAAGGATGGAACAAAAAGAGAAAAAAAGGACACACCTACTTCTTGGAAATTCATGAGGATGTGGCCACTTTGTTGTTATTATACATACACAGCTGTATTTGTATTGTCTAGAGAAATAGAACTGACAGAATGACATATTAAAATTGGATTATATTGGTTTACATGATAAGGTCCAGGTAATGCAAAAATTGCCATCTCACACCAGTTAGTCCATGGGGCTGGATGTCTCAGCAGTCTCAATCTGGAACTATAGGTCTGTATTCCTGGAGAGCCACTTGTCTTCATTATATACATTGGATGCTCAAGGCAGTTGTTTCTATATCAGCAAAGGAATGGAGTAGGAGGAAAATAGATTGCCAGTAATGGGGAAGGCAGGGAGGTATCACATAGTTTAATTTTTCTATGTTCTTTTCTATGGTCTGCTACCAGAGGGTGTCACCCACATTTAAGGTGGGTCTTCCCACTTAGAAGTAGCTGATTAAGGGTCTTTCATAGGAGTTCCAATGGTTTGTGGTTTAGTTGCTGTGATATCCAGCTAATTTATCCAGGATTACTCAACAAAACATCAGTCTTCAGTTCCCTCAGTCTTTGAACATGGTTTCACACTAGCAGCTCTCTAGGAGCTCCTAAGCTTGTAGCCTCAGGCTGAAGATGTATCATTGGTTTCTCTTTATGAGGTGTTAGATCCTGGGGCAGAGGAACTACTGGTTTCCCATTGGATGGAGCCATCATGAAACTGTCTAGTCTCTAATGATAAAACCAATCATTTTTATAATTGTTTGTATTGTATTGTTTTCTACAGAATCCTATTATTGTAAACAGGAAATTGAAATACTGTTGCCAATACCAGGAGTTAAAAATGGAATACCTAGCCATCTTAGCTCTTAAATTTCACCAAGCATTCAAAGTTTACAATATGTTTTCTTTTAAATGTACCAACAAAGATATTAGTTCAATATGGCAAACATGGATAGATTCCTCACAAAGCAGTTTTTAGGAGACTTCCCCTCCAAGGTATAAAAAGATCCCAGTTTTAAATATTTGTTGCCTAAATAAGAGGCCTTAATTGTTACTACTTCAATAGGGCTTTTCAAAGACTTTCAGGTAAGCTGCTCTGGTTTAAATGCAAAATGTCCCCTCAGGTCCATGAGTTTCAACACCCATTCTCTCAACTGGTGGCACTGTTAGGGAAAGTAGACTTGCAGGAAGTGGGTCACTGGGGCTGGTTCTTGATATTTTACAGGCTAGTCCCATTTCCTATTCAGTCTTCATCTTGACTGTGGATACAGTGTGGCCAGTTACCCACCTCTCCTATTGAATGAACTTTCCCTGTTACAACAGAGTGGATCTCCCAGCAATGTAGGTCAAAACCAACCCTTCTTACATTGCTGGTCAGTTGTTGGTAACAAGGAGAAAAATAACTGAGAATATGGACCTCAATAGTAGGGATATTGAACTAGAAATGTCCTAGGATACTGTAAACAGAACTTAATTGCAGAGGGCTATGGGAATGTACAGCAGTGCCAACTAGTGTTTAACAAGTTAACCCATCAGACTCATGATTCCCTGGTTGGGAGCCCCACCTGGTAAGGCCAGTGGGCTGTGATAACCAGTTATTCCTTCCTGTTTGTAATTTCTCCCATGAGTCACTTCATTTCTTCTCTAAGAACTTCATTTCTTCCCTAATAACAGCTTTGGGTGTATTCCTACTGCTTGTGTTTACTTCATGAAAATATTCCATCTACTAGGCACACAAATAGCTGTGGGTGGTCAGGAAGATGATCCTGATGAATATTAGGATATTTTACATTACTCAGACTGACATAGGATTCTCACTCATAAAGACAGCCTTTTACACAAACAGCTAATTTTAGACTTCAGAACAAATTCAAAGCAACTGGTTGCCCCTACAAACAAATACATGAGGTCATTTTCCCAGGTGTTGTTCTATTGATTCAAGATCAGTTTGCACATACTCCCCAATCTTAAGGTTCAGCCAACTGTTCACTGTCTGGGAACCCTCATCAACTACGTGCAAAGCCGTGGTGGCTCACTGGTTGGTCACTGTGATCCAGAGTTTGTTTGTGAGAAGAGCAGAGGCAGCGGAGGAGTGGCCAGGCTGAGTGAAGGAGCAGTGATCAAAGGGTAGCATCAGCAGAGAGAGAGCAAGAGAATTTTTTCAGAGAGAATCTTTCTCAAGATGAAGAGAAAGCACTTGTGTTTCTTTTTTTACCCTCCAATGGAAGTCTAACCTTTAGCCAGATAAGAATTTTTCCCAAGCTATTGCTGCATTTGCGAATTTTCTTATTTACCTTGGTGCTGACTGAAGACTTTATATGGTACCCAAAGAGGGAAAAATACAGGATTTTGTAAGAAATAATTAAGAGAGGTGTGTATGTAAGATCGTCAAGAAAGTAATTAGTTAAATTGAAGTAAAAAAGTTTACCATCAGAAGAACATGTGCTTGTTCCTCTTTTCTTAGGTTAGCAGCAGAAACTGTGCTTGTTTATTTCCCCCTCAGATAGAAAAGTGTAGCAAGCCCCAAATAAGAATTTTTCCTAAGTCCTGCTACTCTGAGGTTTTCTCTCTTTCTGGAACAGACCTTGGAGCTGGCTTCCCATGGTCTACATTACTTAATGGCCCATTCTGATGAGTTTAGAAAACCAAAAGGTTAAAAGAAACATGGACAGTGGAGACCCAGCTTACCAAGGTTCAGAGATCAAGGACTCCTTCTTAAATTGGGCTAAAGGACATATAGCTGGGTGGTGATGGCACATGCCTTTAATGCCAGCACTAGGGTGGCAGAGGAAGGTGTATCTCTGTGAATTCGAGGCCAGCCTGGTCTACAAGAGCTAGTTCCAGGACAGGCTCCAACCAAAGCTATAAAGAAACCCTGTCTCAAAAAACAAAATGGGGGGGGGGGAACTAAAGGCCGTTTGTGTGCTATCTTGACCACTCTCTCTGCAAAATGCATTCTGCCAAGGTCATAAAAACTTTAATGAAGATGAATACAGGAGTATAGGAGTAATTATTTTGATCAAAGAAATAGAAATTTCAAGACAGGATAATAGTCAAATTGTGATGTGGTTACTACTTATTGTTCTGATCTAGGTCTACACACATCAAGAAGTGTGCAGTTTGGTGAGAGAGTGTCAGCTTAACTTTATAGGCAAGGCAATGTTAAAAAGTAACCGTTAATTATTAGTGTCATTAAAGCCACACTTGACACTATTACTGTACAACAGACAAGCTGTGCAATTGTGATCCACAGGGGCTAGGCCCCATACTGAGCTGGCAGCAGAAACTGACTACAGTATCCACATAATGGAAGTTTTACAAGCATAGAAGATGAATTGAGAAGACCTATGGTCTTTTGCTATGGTTCCAGAGAGCTGCCGAGGCTATGCTATGTGGCAGGGTTGATGTCCTTGCAATAAGGCCCCCCAAGGGCAATGTGTGAGGATACAAAATGAAGATCCTAGGATACTGGAGCTGCCAGAACTATGAGATGTGCACTGAAGCTGCAGTCATGAAGTGAAACCATCTCAAGGGCACTGTGTGCTCCAGGTGTGGGCTCCCACCTTTGGAACCCACATAATTAATTCTACTGCAAGGTTCACTCACTCAATAGTGTTAGAGTTGACAGCATGGCTACTGTTACACTTTAACTACTATAAATGAGGGTGTTAGCCCCGGTTCTATAGCAATCCAGGTTTCAAGGAAAAAGTTTGTTTTTTTTTTTTTTTTTTTTTTTTTTTTTTTTTTTCCCAAAGGCTCATGAAAAACAAATGGTAGCAAGAGTTTGGAGGTTGCTGTTACCAATACCCTTTTATTACCAGTCAGATACCAGAAAAACTCATGGTCAAGCTGAGCTCACTGTAAATACTGACCATAACACATAGAGAAGGCTTTGAAAGGAGAGATTAACCCCAACCCCAGAAGCAAATGTGAGCCCTGGTAGGAAGTCTTCCCTCATTTTCTCCGATAGGCTCTTGTGCTAAGCGAAGAAATTGTTAGGCTCATAATAGACATTCTTTCCAAAACATGGATATTCAACTATTTAGATATTTTGATTTTTATTTGTGCTCTACCTTAATAAATTTTACTACAAACAAAACCAAAAAAAAAAAAAAATCCTTACATGAACTGGCTTTGCCTTTGACTAATTTTACTACACCTGTTCTTAAGAAGAAAAAATAAATAGAATGGAAACGGCTAGCTCAAAGTGCAAATTCGTATTTTATAGATGTCGATTTTCCATGCTGCTAAGTGACCACCTATGTTTCACTCACGCTGTGTAGGTTGTTCAACAGTGTTGCATCACCTGAGGAAAAGCGCACTTTACTTAAAGGAAAACCAATGACTACTGACTTCTCGCTGCACTTGTGTTCTGTCACAAGAGCTTTACCGCTAAGTTCAGATGACCTCCTAATGTGGGAAGTGATGGAGGCTGTGAGTATGTTTTATTGCCATGGGTTAATAAAGACGCTGCTTTTGGCCAACAGTTTAACAGAGTAAAGCCAGGCTGGAAGGGACATAAAGAGAGAGTAGGTGGAGTGAGGAAGAAGCCATGTAGCTGCTGTGGGAGACTGAGGCCAGACAGAACCTTACCAGTAGACCACAGCCACAGGCAACACAGAGATTAATAGAAATGGGTTAATTTAAAAGAGCTAGCTAGCAATATGCTTAAGTGATTGGCCAAGCAGTGTTTTAATACAGTTTCTGTGTGGTATTTCAGGTCTGGGTGGCCAGGAACAAATGAGCAGCCTCTGCCTACACTCTCCCAAGACAATGTTTGCTCTTGTAAGATATATAACAGTGACCTTATTTTGATTATGGAACTTTATAATCTCACTTGGTATTAAACTATTAACTGAGTTTGAGAAAGTCATTTAATCTATTTACTAGATTTCCGTCACATACAAAATAGAAGTGTTACATGATTGTACTGAGAAGAATTAAAAGGGAAGCTTAAAGCTATTCAGTAAGTAAAACATTTAGCAATGTTAAATGAAGCTCACCAACTAAGATTTATTACCCAAAGAACTTTAGAAAGACAAAAGCCTACAATCAACACCTATGCATGTTCACTTATGACACCTAAAAGAAGGCACAAGACATCTGGTGCTCTGTGAATTCACAAGCGCTTATGAGCACACTGGTAAAGCTGAAAATCATAGTCTAATTCGAACAATTTAAATTCAGTTTAACACTTGGATCAATTAAATGTTAAATAAACATCAATTAAATGTTTAAACTTTTCCAAGAAACATTTTCCAACTCTAAAGCTGAATGACTCATAGTTACAATGATTTCAGTGGAAGAAGAAAAAAATTCACAAACAGAATCTGACTACAAATCATTCAGAATATAATTAGTAGCCATCACATATCAGTAGTAAGCATACAGACGCAGAGGAAGGTACTCGTTCTTTGTAATTTAAAAGTATGATAGGAAAAAAATGTGGTTCATAACTAGATATAACTATTTCTGCAATAACCAACTCATGTTCTTGTAGCCAGTTATCTATCTAAACTCTGCAACAATGGTCTTGCTGAACTAAACTTTCTGTGAAACACAAACAGCAAAAAAGCTTCCAGGCCTACCAGCTGCGCCTTGGACTTTTGTGGATAACGTCCCTTGAAACTGGAAAAGTGCCAACCCATGCAGTCTAGGCAGCTCGTCACATGCTAGTGCTTCCAACAGCAACTGAAGAATGAAGACAGTAGAGAGGTGTGAAGGCAGAGGTAGCCTGCTGGAGGGGCACACATCCACCATCTAGAAGTGCTTTCAGTTTTTATGAAAGAGATGACTTCCTACTGAAGCAGATCAGGTATGCGTTCCACAAAAACAGATGCAACAGGCCGGTGTAAAAAGACCAGCAGAACGACTTAAAGCACTCCACAGAAAGAAGTTACAGGAGAGAGAAAGAGAGAGAGAGAGAGAGAGAGAGAGACTTAGAACAGATTGAAGGCTCATGAGAAAAGCAGTCTCTTCACTTCTTTGCATCAAAACTTGCAGCATTTATTTAGGTCTTTATAATATACTCTTTGGTAAATAATAAGAACAACTAAAATATACTTATATGCCATCTGAAAAATGATACACACTTAATAACTATCAGATTGTCACAGCTCAAAGACACCTGAACAGTAGTGAACACCTTACTAAGCTAAACTTTTCTTCATGCCTTCTAAAAGCCATTTAGAAAAACACAAGCATCCTTACCGTCATATACCCTCCCCACTAGTTAAGGCTTACATTACTGACTTATATTTTAGAAGACAAAAAGGAGGTAGGGATGACAGAGGGGAAAAAACAGTGAAGTCAAATAACTGATTAGAAGGAAAATTACAGTAATAAGAAAACTGAAAATAGAAAGTCTAATTTGGAATCCTGGAAAGATCAATTAATTCTATAAAATAAAGAATATATATAAGCACTGTTAATAAGCAGTCCTTAATGTGTTTTAGATTATATTTTAGTGTTAATGCCCCTTCAAATTATTTTAAGTACAAATAGATTGAAACAAATTATGTAATTCTTTATATGTTTAGAAAAATCAATTCTAACATAAACAAAGGTTTGTCTGTGACTTTGAAAGGAAAAGCATGAGCTAGGCATAGTGGTACTCATAGCACGGGGACACTGAGGAGAATCACTGTGTTTGCAGTCATCTGCGTAACAAGAGTTCAAGGCCAGTTAGGACCACATAGCATGACCCCAACTCAAATACACATGAATACAAAGAAAAAGAGCAGCTTGGATTGTTCTATTTAACCTATATGATAAAGGAACTGGATCGGACAATATGTTTCTGTCAATTCTAATATTAATGATGTTTTATGGCTTTGCTTAATCTATTATCTTTTTTTTCCCTAACAGCGACATGTTTTTCAAATTAAATCACATATTGAGAAATATTAAAATTTAAACCTACATCTGGCTAGCAAATGAAAACAATAATTTAAAAAAAAATTAAATAGAAGTTACCTACTTTTCAGCAAGGTCACTAAAAATATGGAAAAATTAATTAAAAATTGTACTAGATAACGAAACCTTAAGTAACTGAAAACACTACAGAGCAGAGTCACTGTTTACTCATTTAATCTGTTAGAAGCTTTACAGCTGTCTAATATTGATGCTCAGTTGCTATCATGTAATAAAGACACATACTTCCCTCTGTAGACACATAATTGCTAACTTTTCAAAAACTTATACATAATTCACATACATAGCCAAGAAAGTTTCATTTATAATGGTAAACACTGATTTATTAAATAATAAAGTAGAAGCCCATGCTTTATAGTCAGCATTAAATTTCTCACAGAGAAATCAAGAAAAAAAAGTCCTATCATAGATAGTTATTAATAGTTGTGAAACCGTCTGACTCCAATTTCATCAAAGCAGTGAAACGGAAGCTGAATGCAGAGCAGGCAACGCCTGTGCTTTTGCCTTTCTTCGAATCAGTGCTTCCTGTCTTTTTTGTTGGATTTCTTCAGGAGAATACTTTCTATTCCTCTCCTCTTCACCTAAAAAGTAAACAAAGCATAGGGATTTAATCTTACAACCTGTTAAGTTATCCTGAATATGATTTAACTTTTGCTTTTCTATTGCACTGGTTTGATCGTTAAATAACACAGAACCATTATACATACATGCACATATACACACACAATAAATACAATGTGCTATGTCAAGATGATGCCAAGCCTCTACCCAATATCCACATTCAAGGATGATAAAAACTGATTTTTGAACCTGAACAAATAATTCTTGAGAACAATGACATCTAATCCACGACTATATAAATTTCTTTTACTACCAACTTTTAAATTATATAAACATTGATACCAAGTAAGAACATTATGAATTGAATCGTCTATCAATCCTTCAAACAGAGCCGAGTAGTGAGTCACGTTTGTAATGCCAACACTCTGGAGATGGTAGGAGATCCAGTGAACACTGCCTGCAGTATATACTGCAAGGTCATTTTCTGCTACCTAAGACAGTCTTGGAGAAAAAGGAGAAGGGAAGGGAAGGAAAAGGAAGGAGACTCCAAAGACCTATGAAGGAAAGCTGGATATTAACAGTTACTTTTTTCCTTAAAAGAGTCACTAAGTTTGCATTTCTTCTACCAGAAAGATTTGAGTGACACAATGAAACTTCTCATGTTCAACTGTGTGGGAAGCACGGAGGTCAATTGTGCTCACTGATAAACACTGGGAGAACCAGTAATGTTAAACACCCAGTTTCTTCAAAGAAAGGGATGCACAACTTATCAGCCCAGAAGGCTGGGATTTGACATGGTAACAGCCTGGAGTTTTGTATGCTGTTTGACTTGAGACCGCACGGAATCCTCTCCCAGACTCTTAGCATGAGGTTGTCAATCTACAGAATATATCTTTATGGAATCTCTATATAGAACCCATATATACTGACGATGTCACATGCACTTTACAAAGAGTTCTTCATAGTCACAACTTAACCACTATTTCGCACATGGGACTGAGTTAATTATTGCAAAGACCCCTAAAACACAAGCTATTTATAACTGTTTAAAATTTTATTTTCATTGGAGAACGTATCAGAAAATTTAAGTCTCTATATGTGTGTATGTGTGTAAGTTAAAGCTTTAGATCAGAAACTACTCATTTAAATGACATGTAATACCTAAGATTATAACCCTAATATACATTTATGTAAATTTACTGATTAAACCCTAACATTTTAGCAGAATCTATATTATTGTTAGAGGAGGAGAAATATTTAGGTAGTGAAATCAGAACCATTTTACACAAATTTCTCTTGTTCATGAAAGGGGACTCAAAATATATCTACTTTCTTGGTATAATCAGAAACTGGAAAGGACAAAGTATTTTTATTTCAAACCAACTATTACATTACAAAAAACAGTGTAACTCGCCACTGGAATTAAAAGTATATGTAGTAGGGCTTTAATCCCTACTTGATGGCGCACACTTTAATCCTAGCACTCAGGTATCTGTGAGTTCAAAGCCAGCCTGGTCTACAAGAGCTAGTTCCAGGACAGGCTCCACAGCTACAGAGAAACCCTCCTCAAATAAATAAATAAATAAATAAAAGTATGTGCAATAGATTCATTTTAGAAACCTCACTGAACTAGTTATAGTTACTTTAAAACAAACTTACAATATTTACAACTATAATACATTGACAACAATTTTTAACATTTCAAAGCACATTGGGCTGTAACATGGAAAAATACTCATTGTACCAAAATTTTCTACCTTTTTGGAAGAAATCTGGTGATAGCTGTCAAATTTCACAACATTCTCTTACATTGTATTTTTAGGAATTAACAAATACAAGTCCACAAAATTCATAAGTTTACATAGAATTCCCACTGTACTGTTTGTAATTGTAAAAAACCTAAGCTTCCCTCAATAAAACAAATCTTACCCAATGTGAACAATCATATAATTTAACATACAGCACACAGGCACTAAAGGACTAAAGGAAACCTACAGGCACTAAAAGAAATGACAGTAATAATTTATTAAGGAAATGCAAAAATCAAACTTGTGTTATCCAATTCCGTCTATTTAAATAAAACAATAGATACAGAAACACACTTTTTATATGCATAAAAAAATCACTCAAGACAAAAAGCATAAAGACTTGAAGACAAAGTTGAAGAATAATTTCTAAAAGTGTATTCCAACAGCAATTTTAAAAAACAACTGCGACATGTAGTACCTCAGAGAAATAGTTAAGAGACTAAACTAGACAGCTAGGGCTGTTACACAGAGAAAACTGTCTTGAAAAAAACAAACAAACAAACAAAAGAAAAACAACAACAACAACAACAAGAGACCAAACCAAAGCACTTGTAGTCTAAGAGAGGGAAAAGACTGAAGGCTCTGAAAGTAGAGCAGTGGTGGCGCACGCCTTTAATCCCAGCACGTGAGAGGCAGAGGCAGGTGGATCTCTGTGAGTTCGAGACCAGCCTGGTCTACAGGGTGAGTTCCAGGACAGGCTCCAAAGTTACAAAGAAACCCATTTTGAAAAATAAACAAATAAAAAAACCTCAAAAACAAAAACAAAACAAAAAGAAAAACAAAAAAAGTAGGGTATAAAAGATCCCAAATCTACAGAAGTAAATACTGAAAGCTGGCAGAAGTACAAGTCACATTTAATGAAAAGCCTACCAGAACAGCAGACCTCAAAAAAAAAAAAAAAAAAAAACAAAACAAAACAAAACAAAAAAACCAACTAAAATCAGGAGATAGCATGTCTGATGTATTTCACATAAAAATTACCTACCAACCAAGATTACTATGAATACGTATGTACATATACAACCAAGTTATCCTTTGAAGTAGAAGGAGAAACAAAAATCTTCAACGATTGAAATAAACAAAACCAACTGATGACCACTAAGTCATCACTGAAGATGACAAAGTAGTGGTTCTCAACCTTCCTAATGCAGCAACCAATTTTTAATATCTCAGGGCCTGTACCTCGAGGCCTATAAGACATAGAAAAGCCTGGCTCAAGTCTGAGTGAGGATGAGACAGCAGAAACTAGGTAGACACCCTTCAGCCAGGGGGTGGGTTTGGCTGCATCTCACTGGCTGGAGGTACCCCCATATCACAAGATGTCACTTAACATATATAAGCTGACATTCACAGTAATAAACTGATTCCTGCTTTGAGTTAACTCTCTATTGTGTCTGACTGTTTGGCACTGTGGGGCTGCGGAATGGGCATGGGGCTGTGGAATGGGCGGATAGCACTCAGCTTTCTCTGGGGGAATGAGGAGGCTCAGGAAGCCTAGCAACTAGCGCCAGAATGTGGGGCACTGGTCCCACTGCCAAGTGATCTTCAAGATGAATGGGACCCCACGATGGGTAATGCAGCTTCATACAAAAATGACCCAGAGCTTAAGGCATGAGATATAAGCTTCTTTCCCAAGGCCTGGAATTGTCAGACCACAATGGAAGATATACTTACCCTGGCCCTGGGTACCCACCAGGAATCTTTTCTTATGGGACACATGGAACCAGGTGGGGACTCTGGCCATAGAAAGGGAGAAACACTTTGCTATACCCCCATCATTGGAGTTCAATCCAACTATGATAACCCTTAAGGCATGTTTTCACACTGTTGCTCTGCCTCCTTCAACATGCAGGTAAGGAAAAGGTAAGAGACCAGGAGAGGTCTAAAGAATCTGAAAATAACTGGCTAGGAGGGTGGGGGAGAAAGAGAAAGAGTGAGAGATTCCAGGCCAGAGCGCTGAGAGGCCTGTGGTCCAGCCAGAGCCTCCCCACCAGGCTCTGTTCTGTGTGTCCTTTGCCACACCCTGGAGCGTGTGGCTGGGGCTGGGCAGGCCCGCAGCTACCCACTGGGCTTAGGCAGGGAGCAGGGAGGCAGTGGGGACCCATGGCATGCCACCATGGATGACAAGGCATTCACCAAGGAGCTGAATGAGTGTAAGCAGGTGAAGGAGAACCAAGTGTGGATGGCTTTTAGAAGGTAGAAAAAAAAAAAAAAACATATATATTTAACATCTCAGAGGACACCAAAATCTCCCTGGCCTCATTTACCAAGGGAATGCTGCTGGGGATGCTGCAGCTTCAGGGACCTATCTCAAAGAGGTCTGAACTCTGCCCATACAAAATGCTACACCCAAATGCATAACTTAACTCATGTTAACTGGAGAGGACTCAAATAGCTATACCCACAGATCCCCGCAACAGAATTAAAGAGAACCGTTCATACATGCAAGACTTGCCAACAGTTTCTCCACGTCTCCCTGCCCCTTTATAAGGGCTGGGGTAAACCCAAAACGGTTAGGACCTAATATCGTCTGGCAAACAGATGTAACAAATTACCCTCTGTTTGGCAAACTAAAATATGTTTGTGACCATAGACATGTACTCTAAAGGATGCTAGGCTACCACCCACTCGGGAAAAGGCAACCCACGCCAAAAGCCACTTCTTACAATGTTTTGCTACGTTGGGACTACCACAACAGGTCAAGACTGACAACGGACCCTGTTTTATAAGTAAAACATTAAATGAATTCTTCCAGATGGAATTTATCCCATACCACCAGGATCCCATACAACCCTCAGGGTCAAGCGATTGTTGAAAGACATCACCAATATCTTGAAGAGGTCCTTATACAACAGAAAGGGGGAGAAGTCTCCCCTCATCTACAACTGCAAAAGGTGTTATTAACCATCAATATTTTAAATTTTCAAAAATCAGATGAACAAAATAGATTCCTGAAACTTGGGGATCCCTACCAAGGAGGCCCTGCCTAAAGGTTAAGTGGAAGGATCCTCTCACTAACCAACGGAGGGGCCTAGATCCCTTGTAAACACAAGGCTTTGGATTTGGATGTGTTTTCCCAGGGGGGAATATGCCTATATGGCTACCCCTCCCCTCAGGACAATGGGGAAGACCAAGGTGACCAATAAAGAACCAATAAAGAGAGAGATTATGGCAAACAACCCTTAAATTCAAACACAAGAAAAGAAAAATAACCACTGCCCAAGAGAGATTAACCCTTTAGGAAAGTGCTTCCAGTCTATTTATTTCATATGGCCCTCCCAGCGGTAATCATGTTAACTCTTCTCACAGGGATCGAGGTCCAGGCCCCCACCAACCACAAAAGGTGACGTGGATCCTACTGAGCGCTGGCACTGGAAGGATCCTAAACCAGACTTCTCAGATGACAACACTCTGGACATGGTGGCCTGACCTCATGTTTGACCTCTGCAGTTTCGCACATGGGAGCTGAGATATGAGAGTCTGGATTCTGGGGATGGAAGGAAGACTTGAATGCCGAGGCTCTCAGGGGTGCACCCTACCCCAGGCATTTTACCCTAATGAGCCTGAGTGTTCTCATGTCCTTAGGAGACACGTCCTTCCCTGCAGACATCCTTTTATGTATGCCCAGGGAGCAATCAGACTGCTTCCACTATTGCTATTAGAAACTGTGTGTGTGTGTGGGGGGGGGGGGGTCAGGGCTACTGATTACTATTGTTCTTCCTGGGGATGTGAACAGACTGGGCTGGACAAAATTAGAAAAGACAGAGACTGCATTACATTATTTATAAAAGGTTTTGGATTCCTTAGCAAGGGTAACCTTACAAAATAGGAGAGGCTTGGACTTGCCTTTTATGGAACAGGGAGGAATTTGCAGTGCACTTGGGGAAGAATGTTGTTTCTATACAGACCATTCTGGGATAGTTACAAGAACCCAAGATGAGTTTTAAAAAAGATAATAATTCATTTAAGTAAAGAACCCCCTATGAGACCTGGTTTAATTGGTCCCCATGGCTTACCATACTCATCTCTTCCCTAATTGGGCCAATGGCTATTTGTTTACCGATCTGTATTTTTGACTCATGAGTTTTCCAAAGGCTGAAACAAGCATTTCAAAAACAGATACAACAGGTACATGGCCCTTCGAGTACATTATGATAGACTCAATACATCTCACCCCACGGATGAACTCTCAATTTGAGGGTATCCAGGCCCAAACTTCAGATGGGGTAATCCTGACCTGTACTCTCTCCCCGGTGGGCAATTCTGGCTTGGTAACCAGGGTAGAGGGTGGGATCTAAAACAAAAGGGGGAGATATTGGGCCAAAATTGTCTCAGGGCCTGTACCTCAAGGCCTATAGGACAGAGAAAAGCCTGGCTCCAGTTCAGGGCCTAGACTTTAAGGCCTGTAGGACAGAGAGAAGCCTGGCTCGAGTTTGAGTGAGGCTGAGACAGCAGAAACTAGATAGATGCCCCTCCAGCCAGGGGGAGGGTTTGGCTGCTTCTCATTGGCTTGGAGGTACCCACAGTAAGAGTTCCTGCTTTGACTTGACTCCCTATCACATCTGACTGAACCGGCTGATAGTGCATTCACCTTTCCCTGGGGAATAAGGAAGCTCAGGAAGTCTAGCACTAATTAACAGAGTTTCACATATTGTGGTGACCCAAACTATACATTATATCCATTGCTACTTTGTAACTGTAATTTTGCTACTGTTGTGAACTGTAATGTAAAAATGTGTTTCCCAATGCTTTTAGGTGATCCCTATAAAAGGGCCTTTTTACCCCCAAAGGAGCTGCAATCCACAGGTTGAGAACTACTGTACTAAATGAATACTATGCACAGATGAAGAAAGATTTACAAGTACAAGAGCTATAGAAGCAATATTAAGCTGGGCGGTAGTGGTGCACGCCTTTAATCCCAGAGGCAGAGGCAGGTGGATCCCTGTGAGTTCAAGGCCAGCCTAGTCTGCAAGAGCTAGTTCCAGGACAGACTCCAAAACTACAGAGAAACCCTGTCTTGAAAAAAAAAAAAAACACAAAAACAAAAAACAAACAAAAGATTTAATAAATTTTAGAAATAACAAATTTTAATGGACGAGACAATAAAGAAACTAGTTTTAGGAAGAAATCAAGCAGTTGTAAACAGGTAAACCAGAAAATCTTTCAAGATAAAGAAGGAAAGCCGGGCGGTGGTGGCGCACGCCTTTAATCCCAGCACTCGGGAGGCAGAGGCAGGCGGATCTCTTTGAGTTCGAGACCAGCCTGGTCTACAAGAGCGAGTTCCAGGACAGGCTCTAGAAACTACAGGGAAACCCTGTCTCGAAAAACCAAAAAAAAAAAAAAAAAAAAAAAAAAGAAGGAAATTATTCCATACTGTGAACAACCACACTAAATGTAAACAATCGTGATTCTCCAGTTAGAAGGTTATTGAACAGAATCTAAGTATTTGCTGGATCTTAGGAGGTGATAAACAGAGAATGAAATTACAAAAACAAAATGAATCTGAAAGCCCAGACCACAAAGCCAGGCTTCAAGCCAAACTGAAGGGGTATAAAGCAATTCACTGTGTATTAATAAAGGAAGCAATCCATCAGAAAATTATGATGAAGGGTCCCAACACTCAAGAAGACTAAAATCAAAGCACTGCAATTCTCATGTCTGCCTGAGGCTACAAAGTGACAGCAGCCCAAACCACAGAAAATCCTATCTCAAAATCCAAATTAAAACAAACCAAACAAACAAGAAAAACTTGGCCGCCGTACAGATGGTTTGGTGGGTAAAAAGGTTACACTTCATGACCTTATTGTAAAAGACCCGCATGGTAAACAGAGATCTGAGAAGGTGACTGCCACCAAGACTGGGGGCCTTGAGTTTGATCACTAGACATGGTAGAAACTGACTTCCAGAAGTTGTCCTATTGACCTCCATACTTGTGCTGTGGCTTTTATGCACCCATCTACCTTTGTTAACAAGGTAAGCCATCCTAAGAAATATGATGGAGAGATGCAGTCACAAAGAAGAATTTCAGTACCATAATATTCAATTTTTGTCACTAGACAGATCATTCAAGCAGAAAAACAAGTAATAAAACAACTCTCCAAGTTAACTTTTCCACAAATCAAATGGATTTAAAGGATAAATACCACTGCAGAAATTCTTCTAGCAAACCATTAAACTTTCTCGAAACACGTTATGTCCTTAAGTCTTAATACATACATACACAGACACACAGACACACACACACACACACACACACACGAGGGGGAGAAAATAACTTCTTCTGTTATCAGATCCATTGGAGCGTAAAAAGTGTGTCATCAAGAAATCAGGAACTTAGAAATTTCTAGACTCAAGTAAAAATGAAAACACAACTTACTAGAAATTTTAAAAACAGCGAGGTCACTGCTAAGAGAGAAGTTTACAGCTAGGAGTTGCCTATATGCAAAAACACCAGAGATCGTAAAGTAATTCAAGTTCACTCTACAAAGCCAGTATTAACTTTGATATCAAAATGGGATAAGGATGTAACAATACATTTCCCTGGAGAACGTAGCAAAATTCACTTAATAAAATACTTGCAAATCAAATATAGTAACTTATTAATAAGATCGTGATCAATCTGATTTCATTCTGAGGATGTAGACATGACTCTGCCTACACAAATCAACAAACATAAAAATAGAATGAAGGATAAAAATCACATGATCATCTCAACAGATGTGGGGAAAGTTTTAGACAAAACTGCTTACTACTTCATGATAATAACCCTAAAGAATCTAGAACAGAAATATCATACCTCAACAAACTAAAGAATCTATGAGACAAACCTAGAGTCAACATTATACTACTGGAAAATTGAAAGCATTTCCTTTAAAATTAGATATTTGGTTGTGAGCCTAGCCTTTAACGGTTGAGTCATCAGAGGTATGATCTCTAAAATACACAAGGAACTCAAGAAATTGGTCATCAAAAGAACAAATAATCCAATAAAAAATGGAGTACAGACCTAAACATAGATCTCTCAACAGAGGACTCTAAAAAATGGCTGAAAGACACTTAAGCAAATGCTCAACATCCTTAGTCATCAGAGAGATGCAAATCAAAACAACTCTGAGATTCCATCTTACACCTTTAAGAATGGCCAAGATCAAAAACACTGATGACAACGTATGCTGGAGAGGTTGTGGGGAAAAGGGAACACTCCTCCATTGCTGGTAAGAGTGCAAGCCAGTACAGCCCCTTTGGATGTCAGTATGGCGATTTCTCAGAAAATTAGGAAACAACCTTCCTCAAGACCCAACAATACCACTTTTGAGTATATATCTAAAGAATGCTCCATCCTGCCACAAGGACATGTGCTCAACTATGTCCACAGCAGCATTATTTGTCATAGTCAGAACCTGGAAACAACCTAAATGCTCCTTGACAGAATGGATAAGGAAAATGTGGTACATTTACACAGTGGAGTAATACACAGCAGAGAAAAATAGCATCTTGAATTTTACAGGAAAATAGATGGAGCTAGAAAACATTTCGAGTGAGATAACCCAGACCTAGAAATACAATTATCATATGTATTCAATAAGTGGTTTTTAAACATAAAGCAAAAAAAAAACCCAAAACAAAACAAAAAACAAAAAAACAGACTACAAATCACAACCCCAGAGAACCTAGACAACGAGGACCCTAAGAGAGAGATACATGCATCTAATCTACATGGGAAGTAGAAAAAGACAAAATCTCCTGAGCAATTTGGGAACATGGGGACCATGGGAGAGGGCTGAAGGGTAGGGGAGAGAAGCGAGAAGGGGGGGGGGGGGGAGCAGAGAAGCAGAGAAAAATGTAGAGCTCAATAAAAATTTTTTTAAAAAATTAGATATGAAACAAAGTTGTCTTCTTCTCTCTCGGCTTATTTAATACAGCAGTGGATCTATTAGTCATAGCAAAGAAGGAACAAAAACGACAGACGTCACCAGATATTTCCACTTGTTAACCATATGACCACATACATAAAGGGCTGCAAAACTATCACTAGAAAATCTTAGATCTGATAAACATTTTCAGTAACACAGCAATATAAAAAACTAACATATAAAAACTCGATTTTCTTCTATCTCAAACTGTCTAAGAAGACAATCAGCAAATAAATAAATAAATAAAGCTCCAACAGTAAAATTACCAAGGAGGTGAAAGACCTACACAATGACAACACAGAACAATGACTAAGGAATTTAAACTACTAGAAGATGGATACTTTTCCAGTGCTCATGCACTAGAAGAATTAACACTGAAAAATGGTCCTATTACCAAAATGGGTCTACAGACTCAAGAAAACCCCATCCAAACTCAAACGACATACTTCACTTTAGGTGGGCACACATGCATGTGTGCGCACACCCACACAATTCCCAACAGTTAAAGCAATCCTCAGCAAAATGAGTAATGCCAGAGACAACATAATTTCAAATTCCATTAAAGTAGCAGTAATAAAATCAGCATGGTACTGTCACAAATGCAGACATGCAGATCAACAAAAAAGAAGACTCAGACCCAAGCAGCTTATTTTCTACCTAGGGTCTAAAAAAAACCCAAAACAAAACAACAACAACAAAAAAATGGTGCTGGAAAATTAGGATATCCATATGTAGTGCCTTCCATCCTTTATAAAAACCAATCAATAGGGATCAAAGATATTAACATAAGATCTGAGCTTTTGAACTACTGGAAATCAGGTAAGAAGCTTCAAAATACAAGGATGGGCAAGAGTTTCTGGAAAGAATCACAAAAGTTCAGGGAAAAAATAGAATTAGCAAGCAGGACTACATCGAATTATAAAGTGTTCGCATAACAGTATGTAACAGCCACAGTGAAGAAACAACTTAGATAACAGGGGAATATCTTTGCCAGGTACTTACAACACGGGCTAATGTTCAAAAAATATAACGGATTCAACTAACTACAAAGAAAGACCCAGATAACTCAGAGAACAAGTGGCAAATTAAATAAGAATTCCAGAACAAGTACAAGTCAACAAATTTATATATTAAAAAAAATCAACATCTTTAACCATGAAGGAAATGCAAAACAAAACTACTCTTGGATTTGATCTCACTACAGTTAGAATGGTTACCAAGCTGGGGGAAAGACAACATATACTGGCAAACATGGGAAGATGAGAGGAACCTTTATACTCTGTTGGTGGGGAAAAAACCACATACATACATAAATATATTGGTGTGGTCACTAGGGCAGTCAGAAAAGGGTCCTCGTAAAGCTAAGATTAATTAAACTATTGTTGGTATATTAATGAAGGAATCAAAATGAATATGCAATAGATACAGTCGCATACCTGTTTATTATAGAAATAAGCATTCAAACTAGCCAAGTCATGTGACCTTATTTTCCATCAATGAATGACTAAAGAAAGTAGCAAGCAACAAAGAAAAATTAAATAAAGGGTGACTATTTGGGATGAGGAGGAAGCCAGTAGGAAAAAGAGTAATTAGAAGTAGCAACTACAATAAAGTTATTATTACAAGTATGAAAATGTCATAATCAAACATCACTTTATATGATATAAACTGACGATAAAGTTTCATGACATATACAAAACTGGTAATAGCGCTTTTCTCAGATAAAATTACTCCAAATTATTATATAGTATTCTATTTCGATATTTTAGTATGTGAGACTGGTTAAGGGTTTTTCAGATTATAGTTTTAGATTTTATTTGAAATATGAGTCATTCACTGAAGGTTGTTTTACACATGTAAGTGTTTTATGTGGGTTAAAAAGCCTAGTTTGCTTTTTGAAGATTAGAATATAAAGGGGACATAGAGGACACTGTAAGGTGGTAGCAATATTGTAAGGTGGACAGTTTGAAGATACAATTGCTGAGGTGTGATTAAGGGGATTTATGAAGGAATAAGAACAATTAGAAAAAAAGATCAAACGGAATGATTTTAAAAAGGTTGCATCAAGTAACATTAATTTTGTCACGAGTGCCATGAACTGTCTATCAGATACTAGTTATACCTGGTTAGGCAAGACAAGTAAACAGCATCAATCATTTTCAAGATCACACTTTTCAAAGAAAGCTATTTCATACATACCTTTAGAACATGGTTTCAAAGATTCAGAATAATTTACTGAAGATTGGTATTGATTAGCCTCAAGCAGTGAACTGACAGTTTCTTTTTTTCCTAAATCCTGAAAGATTTTGCTAACAGGTATACTTCCTGCTATACAATTTTGGTTTATCGGAGAAAGGATCTGAGGATTTTTTGTCTTAAATGTAAATTTTGAAACCCTCAATAATTTGTTGTCATTCTGAGCTTGAGTTGCTGAGGTGCTGTGGGAGAGCTGATGAGTACTCAACTTCGTATTAGTAATTTCCGTGCTCGCGGGACCCAAACTAACATTCAGACTTGAACTTCCTGCAAGCATCAGTTGTGATCTATTCAACTGGACTGGTACAGGTTGATTATCCCTTGAATGCTTAAAGCACACAGACACATTTGTTGCAGCATCCAAAATACCGGGATAAGCTCCACACGTGTCTCTTTTTTCTACCTTCAAAGACTTATGTGTCTGTGAGTTAGCTGTGAAGGACGAGGAACTGGTAAGATTCCAAGGCTGTTTAGATGCAGTAGCAATGTTTCTGGGTCCCGGTTTGGAAGTGCTATTTGTGCTTTCTGACTGCTTGTTGCCCTTGTTGTCTTCTTGAGTTAGTCTTTCAATGTCATCACACGCCTGATAGAACAGATCGTCATCGACATCATCCGCTTCCCAGGTAGTCTCGAACTCATGGCATGCTTCAATCATTTCACTGGCCACCAAAGGGTCATTCCAGTCATCGAGGGAAGAACTGAACTTTGATCCATTAGTATGATTTGTGTTTTGATCCATTAGTCTGTTTTCTTTGCCCAAGAGTACAGAACCAAGGGGAGCAGTATCAATAGGTGCTTTCAAAGGCAGGTTAACACTAAGCCCACTGTTTCGTTCATTAAGGTATCTTGAGTACGAACCAGAACTATCAGAAGCACACTTAACTGTACACTTACTGCGACTATCTTCTTTTACTCTTGCGGTATTAGAGACATCAACACAACCTTCATCTTTAATGTTACTCAAAGATTTCTCAAGCCTCATTTTATTTCCAGTTAATGGTAACTTGCTTGATTCATCACTTGGATGTGATAAAAATCTATATCCTCCAGAATTTCCTAGTTCTGTGTTACATGGCTTTGAAGGAAGGTCCAGGGTTACTTTCGAATCTCCCGACTTTCGACCTAGATTATTCGTATTTGTTCTTGATGTGATTGTATGATTTTTAGCAGTAATGGTACACGCTGCATTCTGACTCATACCTTGGGCAGTTGTCAAAGGAGGGGGTTGAAGCATTTCAGCATTTTCCATGAGGAAAGGTTCATTGCCTAGCAAGCTTTCCCAGTCATCCTCAAAGTCACTAGTAGTCAGCCCATCAGGATGTTTAGAAGATTCTGGCATCTTAGCACAGGGAGTCACGCATGATTTTCGCAGTAAGGCAGTATCTACCTGAGGGGAAGGTGATATTGGAGTTCTGTTTGGCAGGTTTTCAGTGACCAGAGTTTCATTAGTAATAATTTCCTCTTCTATTGAACTGCTTTTCGTCACAAAGGTAGCTTTGCTATTGTTCAGAAAAGAATTCGTCACACCTTGGCTTAGCTGTCCGCTACACATCTGAGTGGAACCATCAAAAATAGCATTCAGGGCTGCTTCAACATTTTGGTCAAAGGGTTTCTGACCGCTGTCTTGCTCCTTTGCCACAGACATTCTGGTGTTTCCTTCCATTTGCTTCTTCATTAGAGCACAATCGATTTCAGGAAATTTATCATCCATCTCCATCTGTACAGAATCTTTACGGTGGTGTACATGTCCCACTTCTGAAGCTGCCTGGATAAAATCATGATTCTTTCCGTCTTGCTCTTGAATCACATCAAGTTGCTCCATATTTTTATCAAACTGCTTAGCCAATTTCATGAGTTCTTTTTCTCGAGTTTTTGTTTTTAACCTATTAAAATATCATTGAAACATTTTAATTAAAAAACTGTCTAAGAATTATTCAATTATCATTTAGTATATTTTGGTGTAACAAAACACCAAACGTTTAAGTCTAAGAAAAACATGTCTTTAACTCAGGAATTTTACATATCAAATCAAAAAAGTTTACTAGCTTGGTTTATTCTAAAACCTACAATGCTAGTAAGTGGTGTGGGACAAGTCTGTATTCTGTCAATTATGTTTTCAATAAACGCTGATTGGCCAACAGCCAGGCAGGAAGTATAAGCAGAACAAACAGACTGAAGTAGAGGCGGTTCAGGAAGCTCCTTCTCTTCCCTAGTCCTGTCCCAACCACAGAAGATGTGATTGTCCCACTGAAAAAGGTACCGAGCCATGTGGCCAACATAGATAAGAATAATCGGATAATATAAATTATAAGAGTTAATAAGAAGCCAGGCGGTGATGTCGCATGCCTTTAATCCCAGCACTCGGGAGGCAGAGGCAGGCGGATCTCTGTGAGTTCGAGGCCAGCCTGGTCTACAAGAGCTAGCTCCAGGACAGGCTCCAAAGCCACGGAGAAACCCTGTCTCGAAAAACCCAAAACAAAACAAAACAAAAACCCAAAAAAGTTAATAAGAAGCCTGAGCTTATGGATCAATCAGTTTATAACTAATGTAGACCGCTGTGTGATTTTCTTTGGGACTTAGGAATGTGGGAACCGGGCAGGACAGAAACGCAGTCAGCAAGTAAGGACATCTGCCTCACGGAATCAGAAGGCGGCGTGTGAACTCACTTTGTGCAGCGCGTTTTCACTCTTGACTTCTCTTTTGCTGCACTAGGAGTACAGGGAATAGCAGCGTCGCCAATCCACACACCCAGCATGGAGTTTCTCACTGGTTTTTCGTCCTTTGAAAGAGGAAAGAAAAAGAACATAAGAGCACCACAAAGTAAGAGACTAACCCTTCTCCCCAAGGAAAAGGAAGGAGAGTGGAGACTAGAGGGGCAAGAGAAGAATGTGATACCAGTCAATAACAAACTCACACAACGGGAAACTGGAGAAAGGCGGGAAGCGTGATCCATTTATGCTTCCACAAGTAAAAAAAGAAATATTCAAATTTTTATAAACACTCAAACCATATTTATAAAAACTAGGGTTTGATGTACATTACCTATCAAATGCATTTTGATGTCATATACATATAAAGGAACATTTTATAAAAGGGACTAACATTTCAGTTGTTGTAAGATACTCATAAAATCAGAATAAACTATGTACACCTATCAGAACTGAAAATATGAATATATCCAGAATTCTTTCTGTAGCATTGGTTCTCCGATTTTTTTCTTATTCTCGCTAACTCTTTATCTAAGAATCGAGAGTTCCATCTTGACTTTAACTGAGCACAGAGAGAGTAATGTCAGGACTAGATATTTTAGAGCAAGGTCAAGGCTTGTAGATGGAGCAGCGGGCTGCGTCCCGCCACCCAGCTAGCTTTACCCCAAACAATTACACAGAAACTGTATTCATTTAAACACTGCCTGGCCCATTAGTTTCAGCCTCTTATTGGCTAATTCTCACATCTTCCTTTAACTCATATTTAGTAATCTGTGTAGCACCATGAGGTAGTCGCTTACCAGGAGAGATCTTAACCTGCGTCTGTCTTGGAGAGAAGCATGGCTACTGTCTATGGCGACTGCCTGAAGTGTCTCCCCGACCCCCTTCTTCCCAGCATTCTGTTCTGTTTACTCCACCCACCTATGTTCTGACCTATTGGACCAAGCAGTTTCTTCATTAATCAACCAATGAAAGTCCTCCATCAAAGGCTAAATCTAAGAATGGGGAGACAGACAAAACCAAAAATTTTAAAGTAGGAAGTGGTCTTAGATTAGGATGTTTCTGCTGTATTTTTCTGTTCCTTAATCCCCCAAAAGCTATGGAATGAACATTATATTAAAAACCAGCAGTTCTCCATCTGTGGACTATAACGTCTGGCAAACCTCTAGCTCCAAAAGCATTTATAATTTTATGGCTGGAGGTCACCACAACATGAGGAACTGTTTCAAATGCTGCAGCATTAGAAAGGTTGAGAGCCATGGTTATACTTGATCTTAAGGAGCACACCGTATAAAGTTATATAAATGATGAAAACAAAGATATCACCTTAAACACCGCTTAAGTTATCACTACAGAAAATGGAATGACTGTCTAATATGCAAATGTATCTTTAAAAATGAAATCTGAAACCATTAGGAGGGAACTAAGTGATTTGAAGATAACTAAGAAAACCTCAAACATTTGTAATTATGAGGGTCTGACACTTGGAGATGAGTGAATTAACTAATCCCAGTGCAGTTTTCCATGACTCCAGCTACCAAGGGGCACTGCTGCCATTTCTCCACAACAGCTGCTATTTCCAGCCCATCTCATAAAGCCAACAGGATACTCAACATTATACCACTAGTCAGGCTGGCCGGCCCAAAAGTGTTTTATTGTGCTTCTTTGACTTAGTTAATGAAGATTTACTGCTGACATACGGAGTAATTATATTATGGCATAGACGTACTTAAACGAAGTGTTGGTACAATGAATCATACCAAGATAGTGGAAGAACTGATTTCTTGCAAGCTGTCCTCTGACCTTCACACATGCTGTGGGCATGCATGCACACACATGTACGTTAATACCTATGAGAGCATATATGCACATGCACGCACACACATGCATGCATGCACGCACACACACACACTTTAGAAAATATAGAAAGAAAATATTTAAGTAAGGAAAAGAAAGAAAAGAAACTCAGAACAGTTGATGTTCTCGGCCATGCTGCTCACTAACAACAAGACTAATCAAGGAATGACAGTTACTGGATTCACTAAAACTTCTATTTCATTTAAGCACCACAAAAATTAAAGTGAAGGAAAAAAAGTCTTTGAAGATGGGTTTATTACAATAAATAAACCATAATTAATTTATTTAAAGCACTCTACAGTTTATTATAAATTTTACATAACTTAATCCTAATAATGCACTGAAGACAGCAAGGCAGGTAATAATTCTTTGTGGCTCAATGAACTGAGGTTATGAGCATTTAACTACTCAGAAGAGGCTGTTTGAGGCCTACACCTAAGCCCAGTGATTGCCCCAGTTTTAAAGCATTTCTTGGTAACTTTATAACTCAATGGATACAAGCGCGAGCACTGCAATGAGGAAAATCTGTACTACAGACAGCGGACAAGCACTAACAACCAAAACTCAAATTTACATTGCTTGTTCTAGTATACAACTGTTCAAAATACAATGCGGAAAATGCTGTATGGTGTTAAATATATTAAAAATAACAAAAGTAAAATGCTAGTCAATAATTACTACTCCAAGAGAATTAAAGCAAAATATCTCCTTGTATGTGCAGGTTCTACATCTAACCAATGGCAGACGAAAAATAGGGGATACAGGCATTTTCTTTGTTTTTTTTTTCCCTCAACAGTACAGCATGACAACTAACTGTATTACTTAAGGAATAAAGAAACCAGAGATGACTTAAAGTTTATGGGGCAGGCTGGAGGCATAGCTCATGGAAGAGCACTTGCCTAGCAGAAGGGAGTCCCTGGGTTTGAGCTCCAGCCCTGCAAAAACAACAAATAAAATAAATAAATACTCTACACGGGAGGATGTGCGTAGGTCACCATGCAAAACCACACCATTATCTGTAAGGACCTTCAGAATCTGCAAACTCGGGTATTCAGAATAGTCATGAAACTGTGCCTCATGGACACTAAGGGGCGACAATACTATCCACTGTACAATTTGTCTCTTCTTTCAAGACACACACCCAGAAAGAGAAAAGCTAACTGCAACTTCTCTTGCTCTAAATACGTTATTTCGAATAGGAAAGAGGACACAAGCAAGCAGTAAACAAATTTTGCTGTTTTATAAACCATGAACGGCTGTCTTTACCTGAGGAGCAATACGGTTGACAATATGTGAAATCTCATCTGTGTACGGAGTGGGAATCTGCTTTTTTCTTCCTTTACCTAAAGAAACAGACATTTCTATAACTCTTAGGTCAAGAATTTTAAAATCTGTTGTTACCTTTTAGAAAATGATTATAACCAGTGCAACTTATACTACAGTGTATATAGTGACTCTGCACTAACATCATGTGCATATTAGAGAGAAAAATCACAACAGTCTCAAGAACACAACAAAACATCCACTGTGTCGAAGTTTCTGATGTTACCTGACTAAAATGTTACAAATACTAATCCTTCACCAAACATTTAACCACATAACAACCTTTTTTTTTTTTTTTTTCCCTTTTCTTTCGAGACAGGGTTTTTCTGTGTAACAGCCTTGGCTGTCATGGAACTCGCTCTTGTAGACCAAGCTGACTTCGACCTCACAGAAATCCCCCTGTCTCTGCCTCCCGAGTGCTGGGAGTCGCGAGCACCACCACCCAACTTCCATATAACAGCCGTCAGATTACCTAACTGTTTGGTCATTGGAGAATTCTGATCCCAGAAGATATCAGTCTGTCCATCTGGATCATTAGGAGAACTGAAGGTACAGGATAATAAATCCACTTTCACAACTCTTGTTGGAGTCTCATACTTTTCTGTACAAAATGACAATTGTCCCGTTTTAAGCATTCACAAGAGCCAAAGTCAAACAGCAGCTTAGACAAATTATTTTTATGCCCAATATAAAACTTCTCTTAAAAACAACCATTTTAAACACAATAGAAATGTTTCACTAAAATTGATACTTCATAAATTTAACACTGTAGTTAGTATTTTTTTTAAATTCCATAGGCCCAGGAGTGATACCACCTGGTCAATGAGTTACAACGGCCATGGCTTCAGTAACCTCTTTGCTGTTAGCAGATACACTGCCAACTATCCAAACAGAAACCCTAGTTAAACTCGTTTAAGCTCCTCCTATCAAGTCTACCCAAATTTTATACTCTAACACTCTAATGAGTGATCTGTTTCTAGAGAAGTTCTGTTTAGAATCACTTAAATTTTTACAATTGCATTGTTCTTTCTCGGATTTGTTTTTGTCATAGCAGAGGCAAACAAGGTAACAGAAGTTTTGTTATTTTAAGAACACACTCTAGAAAAGGTCCTTATTAGGTTAGGAATCTTTTTTTAAAATTCTAACTCCAAAAGTTATCAGAAAGGAACGCTCCATTGGTTTGCTATTTTGACCGGATGTTATTCCTAGCAAGTTCCGGAAACAAACGACAGCTTTGAGGTGACCCTTTTTGAAAAGCAAAACAGGGCAAAAAAGAAAGAAAAAAGAAAAGCTTAGCCGCCCAATCCCCCGGGGGTAGATTAAGGCACAGGGTCCGCCCAGAACCAGAGTCAACCCGAAAACAGCCGCCGCCGCCCGGATCAGGGGCTCCGCTCTGCAGCCTAAGCCTCCCGCCCACTCCAAGGCCCCGGAGCTGCTCTCCCTGCCTTCTCCGCACCCCACCCCCACACCGGGCTCGGCTCCCCGGCCGCCCTCTCCTCACCCCCGGGGCTCCTCCGGTCGTCAGCCGCCGCCCGGCGCTGCTCCCGCCGCAAAGGCCGAGCTCTCGCCTTGCAGGGCAGGGAGTCGCGGGCCGCCCTGGACCACCGGGACCCCGGCTCCACCGCCGGGCAGCAGTCGTCGGCAGCCGCCCTGCGCGGTGTGCTCCTCCGGCCAGGGCTGTCCGCATGCTTCCTTCGCCGACTCATTCCGGCGGCACCCTCCTCCCGCCGCGTTCACATTTTGCAACCGAGGAGCTGTGCAACGGCTCGGCACACCGCCTGAGCGCCAAAAGCCACCGCCATCTTTGCAAGTAAGGCGCGCAAAAGACGCTGCCGCTGATTGGCTGCGTCCGACTGGGGCGGGGTGGCTGAGCCTGACGCTGGTTGGCTGCGTCCGTTTCACGGGCGGAGATACGGAGGCTGCCGCAGTGCTAGCATCAAAGGCAGATCCAGCTGAAAAGGTTTTCCTGGAGGTCTAGCTTCATCCCTACCCAGCTTAGGAGGGATTGCAGAACTCTCCTCTGGACAAGTGGTTGTGGGGTAGCATGTGAAGGCAGTACTGCAGTGGCAGATTCCTACTGAATTTACAACTTGTACTGGCTGCTTTTGTGTGTCAACTTGACACAAGCTACAGTCATCGGAGGAAGGAGGAGGAAATGCCTCAGTGAGATCCAGCTATAAGGTCTCTTTTAGTGATCAGTGGGGGAGAGCCTGTCCCCTGGTGGGTGGTTTTATTCCTGGGCTTTTGGTCCTGGATTCTCTAAAAGATGAGTTGAGCAACCTCGGGAAGCAAACCAGTAAGCATCTTCAGTCCATGGGCTCTGCATCAGCTCCTGTCCCCGGGATCCTTCCCTGTTTGAGTTCCTGTTCTGACTTCCTTCAGTGATGAACAGCAATGTTGAAGTTTAAGCCAAATAAACCCTTCTGCCCCAACTTGCTTTTTGGCTATGGTGTTTCGTTGCAGCGATAGAAACCCTAACTAGGGCACAACTTCAATTGCATATTTCCAAGATTCAATTGATGATGTGTTATTCGATAATTTGAGAAAATAAGTGATGTGGTTTAGGAGGGAATACAAGTGACTGTGCATAGACGTGTGACTTGCATAGGAAAACCCAAAATGTGGGGAAACTTTCTAATTTAATTAACAGTTGTTGGAAACTGTACATGCAAAACAAAGCTGTCATCTCTGGGAATAAGACAGTGTTTATTTCGAACCAAATAATCATTATGGCCAGGGAGCCTTGATTTAGGTTGCCGTGAAAAAAAAAAAAATGTTTCTACGTGAAAGCATTTACACAATCTTTAACAGTTCATAGACCAAAACACAAAGGAAGCATTTCTCGGACACTTTGCTGGGGACAACAGGTGATGGGTGGGTTAGAGCAAAACAAGGTATTAATTCTTCCACGGGCTTTAGGCAAGGATAGTTGATGATATCCTCCCCTTTTGGTTGATGAATGGTAGTGGTCTCCTAATAATAGTCAACAGGCTGTTAAGCCTGACAGAGCTGGACAATCAGTGACTAATTAGGACACTAAAAATAGGCATAAAGATTATTTGGGTATATCTGCAGCATTCCAGTTTTCCTCATCACGAAGTGAGCCTGTGTCTTTTTTTTTTTTAAGACACTGTTTTATGTAGCCCAGTGCACGCACCCCCTCAAATAATGCACCACGGCCTTGAACTCCTGGTCTTCCTGCCTCATCCTTGCCAACACTAGTATCAACAGGTGCAGGCCCCTAATAGGTCAGACAGTCAACGTTGTAGACTCGTCAACATAGCTATGGCCTTTTTCTTCCATTCCCAATACAAAGTGAAATTCAACTGCCAGTTGTGTTTTAATAGGTTAGTACTAAACAAAATTTTAAGAGAACGTGATTTGCGACAAATAGTGAATTTAAAGAGTGCCAGCTTTGCAGAGAGAACTATAAGACACTTTGAAACAAATTGAAGACCAAAATAAACAGAGGTTATGCTGCGTTTGTGGCTGTGGCACTTTAACAGGGTCAGTTCTTCCCAGGTTTGTCTATAGTCAGTGCGACTCACAGAACAGGGTGCATGCATGCGTAAAGGGGGGGATAACTTTAAGATATGTATGGGAATAAAAAAAGGAGGAAAATAACCAAGAAACTCTTGGTCTCCTGAAGAATAGTAAAACTGGATAACACCCAAGTGTCATGACTTAGAGTATTTAAGAGTTAGGATGGTGTTCTAGTAGTGAAGGGATGGACAAATAATTAGCCCTTCTCCAGATTGCCACCGAAATACAGACTTCTTTATACAGATGTGAACCATCTCAACAATGACAAAGGGACTTTGGGAAATAAATAGTACAGCCAGATGGAATGGTGGGTCGTACCTGTAATCCTCCCAGCACTTGGGAGGCTGAGGCAGGAGGATTAAGAATGTGAGACCATCTAGATTACAATGAATGATTTTAATCTCAAAATATGAAAAATAATAAGGAAAAAGTATGAATGGGCACACAGAAGGAAGAAAGCAAGCTGAGCACCCGCACTCATTGCTTTTCTGCTCCATGACCGCAGATGCAATGTCCCCCCCCCCCCCCCCCCCCCCGCTGTCATGCTGCCCCACTCCCAATATGGTGGACGGTTCCCTTCTTAATCCACGTACCCCAAAGAAACACTTGGTTCCTTAAGCTGCATATGCCAAGAATTTGGTCACAGCAAACGGAACAGTGGCTGAAACAATGAATATAAACCTTAATATTGAAATTTTAAAGAAAGATCTAAGAAGTGATTATCATCAAAATCCGAATATTGGCCACTGTCAGCTTTGAATAACTGTCACCCTCAAGCTCACGGATTCAAACAGTTGGTTTCCATTGGTGTTGTTGGGAGGTTGTGGGGCCTTGAAGAGGTGGAGCCTGAAGTTACTGGGTGCAGGTGAAAAGGAAACACGGAAGCATGCAACAAACCCGCTTGACTGCTTCCTGCTGATTTTGTGGGTGCCACCTGGTCTCTTGAGACTGCTTTATGCTGATTTTGTGAGCATTGGATAGTTGAGGTGCTTGATCATATCCTGGGGGTGGCTGATTTTTTTTTTTTTTTGGTTTTTTGGGCTCTGTGGTACTGACTGACTGGCAGCTTGGACCTTGCAAGATGCTGGGAAGGCAGAAAATTATGTCTGCAAAAATTTTAGATCCTGGTGATTGAGGGAGGAGAGTCCCAAGATGGAAGATGGAGAGGATTTTTTGTGGGGTGGAGGAGGGAATTTCCCAGGAGTTCCCGAGACCAGGAATGATAAGGGAAGAATTAAATGATACTTATTCTGGGCAAGTCTGGTCTGTTTAGATAGGTACAATTGGCTCCCTAGAGCTTATTTTTAAGCATTATGAAAAGAAGATGTTTAAAAATAAATAAATTTTAGACATATTAAAAGCTTATGATTATGATAGTATAGTGTTGGAATAGAAGATGGTGGGGAGGAGGGAAGAAAAGAAGGGGGAATTATTGGATAGGCGAATTATTATACCACCCCTGTCTGGTACTCTCAAATTAAGAGCCCAAATCATTCCCGCCTCTCTCATTTCTTTCAGATAGTGTCGACAATGAGAAAAGCCATTAACACAGTGACTTTTGGAAGGGAGAAAAAAGGACAGTGATTGCAAAACAGGGACAAGTCTCGGAGACTTGTCTTTACTGTCAGAAAAGTAACCATCTGGTGGTAGCTCATTAAGTTCCGCGTCATACGTCTGTTCATGAATGCATTATATTTATCAGTCAACATGTGTTAATCCCAACATTGAGAATAAGACCACTACCAGTAATTTGAGTCAAATTTGAAACGAGTTTGACTTTTCTTAGGGTGCACCCAAGAGCTGACCAATGACTACCTCCTAAGTTGGGTTAAAGAGAGCAGCCCCAAATCCATCGCTTGGACCCCTTTTAAGGAGCAAAATCACAAGTAGTTTTAGGGAGACAGTGGGACAATAAGGAAATACAAAAAAAAAAAAAAAAACCTTAAGAAAACATCACGTGGTCACCCACCATTAAATTAGGGAGGGGTCAGGGAGGGCTAGGGTATTCTCCAAAACAAGTCAAGGTCATGGGCTGGGGAAGGTCAGGTTGTAGGAAACAGAGCAACTCAACTCTCACTGTAAATAGAAACTTATTTTTAAAAATACAGCATAATGTCTCCTGCTTCCAAAAATGGAGTCATGCAGGTTGCTCCTATATTGTAACTTTTCATCTAAAATTCTTAGTTCTCCGGAAGAGCTCATCCATTTCTTCTCTCCTTGTTTCCCCTGCAGTTTGGCTGAAGGTAGTCTTAAAACTAGGTCTCGGTCCTCATCCTTAGGTAAGACCTTTGTGCCTGTGGGGCCCAGGGTAACCTGGCCACACATAACGGGGCTCAGGCCATGTGGGGCCCAGGGCGGCCTGGCCACACATGGGACCTGGGCCGCATAGCGGCCACAGCAGGCAGCACGCAGTTCCATGAAAAGCCTTAAGCTGTCACCACCCAGGGCGGGCCTGCATCTAAGGGGGAAGTACCTGACATTCCAACCGTTAGATAAGATAGATAGCAGTGTCTGAGCCCAGGACTTAAGTATTCCCCTTTTGCCAAGACCCCTAGACAGATGTCAGCCAATCAGGGTTCTGAACCCTGGAAATTTCCTCACCCCAACCTCTACTATGATAAAGACCTACCCTGACTGGGCTTGGCACTCTCTGCTCTCAACCGCTGCATCGGACAGATGGAGCGTACAAGCTTAAGTTTGAATAAAGGCTCTTTGCTTTTATTTACATATGAGAGCAGACACCAAGGCGGTTTTTTTTTTTGGGGGGGGGGAATCCCCGTGACAGCGATCTGGGCAAAGCAGTGCCCACAAGAGCTGCATTCTTTCCCATTCAGTGTTTGACCTACTGCGCATGTTTTCCCTTTCTTCGATAATATCTATAAATCATATGTTTGAATTTGACTTCATGACTTGAGCATCCAATTGTCTAAATTAGCAGGGTCAATGGTTTTTTGCTCTTCGGATCTCTCCTGCCGCCCAACTGACCAGGGAGATTCTAGAAGCACATATTCCCAATGGCTTAATTCACACCCCTCTGACCCAAATACCCAACTGACGTTTAGGAAGTACTTAAAAAGGTTCTGAGTGATTTGAAAGTGAATGGCTCCTGTAAATTCATATTTGCTTGGATGCTTGATCCCCATTTGATGGATGCCACCTGAGAAGAATTAGGAGGTGTGGCCTTGCTGGAGGAGGTGTGTCACTGGGGTTGGGTTTTGAGGTTTCAAAAGCCCAGCCATGCCGAGTTAGGTCTCTCTGCCTTGTGCCTGTGGTTCAGATGTAAGCTCTCAGCTGCTACTCCAGCACCTTGCTTGTCTGGCTGTTGCCATACTCCATGTCAGGATGGTCATGGACTCACCCACCCTCTGGAATTGTAAGCCCCAAGAAACTCTTTTTTTTAAGTTGCCATGGCCATAGTGTCTCTTCAAAACAATAGAAAAATAACTAAGACAAATCCCAGCGAATTTAATGGCACCAGAGGAGTAGTAAAATATGTCAATCCTTTAAAGCTTAACAACGTCGCGCAAATTTTACACTGTTCTTATAATTTTAAAAAAAGCACATTTAGGATGGCCGTACTCTGTGATCGCTGCATGGTAGGAAACAACCAAGTCATGCGCAGTCCCTTACAGTTGTCCATGGTTTTCAAATTAAATACCCCTTTTGAATTTAGTTCCTAAAATAAATATAGTACAGCTACTGTGTAAATGATCTGTGTGGTACATGTGTTTGCAAAAGTGCCACGGTGAACACGTGAGGTCACATGACAATGTTGTGGAGCCAGTTACTCCCTCCCACTTTACGTGGGTTTTGAGGTTGAACTCCGGTTATCAGCTTAGCACAGAGAACACCTTTACCTGCTGAGCCATCTTACTGGCACAGTAAAAATGGTTTCATATGAAATATGAGCTGAGTTTAGAAGATAGTTGAGCACACTATGATTCAAAACTGTAAAACATAACATTTCTCTACACTTGAATAATTTATACATATAAGTAACATCTAATTTGGGAAACGTTTTAATAACAAACTAAAATTTGTGCTTAGCTCCTATAGAGAAATGGCTCATAAACATAATGGTGATTATTAATCTGTGTTCCCAGGGAACCTTCTCTGCTAGAGATTCCTAACATATTCACATTACAATCCTATTATCACATGGATTAATGGCTAACTCTGAGGAACATTTGTTTCAAGAAAAACAAAACAGTAAAACCAATAATTTAATCATAGTTATATATAAAATTCTTTTTTTCTTTCAGCTTTGCTAGAATGTTTCTACGCAGAGTCTACCTGTGTCCTGAGATAGTTGTGGTTGTAACTGCCCCCATTTAGTGGTCCCCTCAACTATCGGGATTCCATGGGCATCTCCAGAGGAGTTTCCGCTTCTTGTGTCCCAGAACAAAGAATTGGATGGAGACATTTGGAAAACAGAAAAGCAAAGCACGAGCATTTATAAAGTATGAATACATTTCATTTCCAAGTGTGGAATTGGGCCAGAAGGGGTGGGAGCGAGTTTAGGAACGCAAACATCAGTACTGTAAAAGAGTTAGCTTTTCACACATACTCTTGGCTGGGGATTTCCAGATTTCCTCTTTGCCAACAAGTTTTTCTCATGTACAAACTCTATAGCCTTCGTATCAGGACTTCTGGACCTCATTCTCCACCCTGTTCTGCTGTCTCATCTGACCCTGAGAGCTGTGGTCCAGGCCATTCTGTGGAGGAGCTGAAGGATGACAGTCTGTTTTCTTGTAACCACTTCCTGCTGCTGAAGGGCATGATCCTTGCTTACAAGGAACTACAAACTCTCTCCCTAGACAACTATCAAGTGGAAAGGATGAGTTGGATTCCTTATAATAGGAATTGGCAAGAATTCCTGCTATAAAAGAAGCTTAATCTGAAAGTTACATATTCTAGAAGACACAAATGTTATATAGAGGTTAAAAATATAGGGTCCAAATACGAGTAAGGCGATTATACCTACCCATGGTTTCAAACAGTGAAAAAGGCAGGAAAGACACAGAAATGACTACCCCAAGAAAGAGTGGTATATCTGGTTCCCAGGCATCATCCTTGGATATATATATATATAGTGTGTGTGTGTGTGTGCTTATATATTAAGAAGGAATCTGATGCTTTGAAAGCAAAATAGCATGAGGTTGTAAGTCATGAATAAATAATATAGCAGCAGTGTCAGAAGAAAACCAGAAATATAAAGTAAGATTGCAACAACCTACAGATTAGTGAGTAGGTCCCATCGTTGTCTGTAAGAAGGTTAGGCATCTGCTTTGTTTCTGTGTTTGAAGAGAATGTAAGTCTTTGACCACCATGCAATTGGAAGCTGCCTTGTCTTCAACATGATCTTGAGGCTGTGGAGACTCATGGGGGAGAAATTTTATTCCATAGAATAATCTCTTGAATTTGTCAGTATGGCTGCGGGAGACTCTTATCTGTTCTGTGGTGTCAGCAAATATCAGAAGACATTTATATCATTGACAGTGCTCGTCTCCAGCATTGCAGTAACTTCTATAACTTATGAGTGTTTCAAGTACCCAAAAGTTATAGAGTAACTGGAAAAGTAATCTAAAGTCCCTTTGGCTTAGGTAAGAACACTTAGTGTAGTGTTGTGTTATTGGGGTGCATTCCCTGAGGCTGGGGATGACAGTCATTTCTTTAGCTTTGGGGCGTTTCTGCCAACACTTGTCATTACACAAGTTTATTTAGTAAGTGACCCTCTGTTATTAAGGCTGAGAATGAAGTTCCAATATTTGAAGAAACGGTAACATTTTGACCTGTCACATGAAGAATTGCCTATGGTATTGCAGTGTTTGTCTTCGGTTGCTTGAGTTAGGACCTTATCGAATGTCTTTGGGCACCTTTAGTCTTTAAGGGCAGCCATCAGATTAAAGGGCTATCCTTCCTCCACGAAGTGGGACTTTGTCCCTTACAGTGGTGTCCCTCTTTGCAGAGGAGGCAAAGCTCTATTTCTTATTGCTGTCCACGTGTCCCACAGGCAACCTTGCCCCTTTAGAATTCTCTGGGGTTTCTTTGAGGTAGCAGAAAATTATATATCTCCACAAATTCAAACACATTAAAATTTCAGTTCTTTTAAAACATCCAATTTCTTTAAAAAGTTCAAATCTTTCGTCTGTGAATTCCTTAAAAAATCAAAATTAAATACCTTCTTCAAGAGGGAAGAACCAGGGAATTGTCACGATCTCAATCAAGCAAACCCAAACTCCAACAGTCTAATTATCTGGGATTCACTCCTGATCTTCTGGACTCCTCCTAAGGGCTTGGGTCACTTCATCAGCTCTGTGCTCTGCAGCACACACAGTTTGTCATCTAGACTCCAAGCTGGTTCTACTCCATTACTGTTATTGCTTTTGGTGGTCTTCCCACATGGTACTGGCATCTCCAAAATGCTGGTGTCCCTTGATGCTGCAACTGGGCTGCATTTTTTCCCATATTTTTTTATTAAAAATTTCCATCTCCTCCCCTCCTCCTCCCCCTTCCCTCCCCTCCCTTCCACTCATACCCCCCACTCCCTCCCTCTCCAGGCCAAAGAGCCATCAGGGTTCCCTTCACTATGTTAAGCCCTAGGTCCTCCCCACTCCCCCTATGTACAGGAAGGTGAACAACCAAACTGACAAGGCTCACAGTGAGCCCGTCCATGCTGTAGAGTCCACGCTCATCGCCATTGGATAGCCTCTTTCAGGCTCTCCTCACAGTGCCAACCCTCAGCTTCTTTGCATGATACCTTCAATCCTGGGCCTTCAACTTCCACTGAGGCTTCATCAGTGGCCTCTCCTGGCCTCTCACAGTGCCAAGCCTCAGCTGCTCTGCAGGACTCCTTCATGCCTTTGAAACCAGTACTACCTGGGTGTCGTTTACACATGACAAAGTACATCTGCCAGCGCAAGGTACAACCTTGGTTCCCCTCTGGCACATAGCTTCTCTGTGCTCTCAGGAAACACTTCCCAGAAGATTTCATGTCAGTGATGGTAGTCTCTTCTTAATCACCACGAATTTCGTAGCTCCAGTTGATCAGTGTGAAGTATCCCAACAAAGCAAAACATTGCTGTAGTAGTTCTGTTATCTTGTTATCGTAGTAGATTCTCGAGTCCCAGCTAACCAGAACCACAAGATCGTAATTCGAAATTGCAAATGGCCCTGTTAGAGTCTTTAATATTGCCTCTGAAATTTCAAAAACCAGGCCTCCATCTTCTGCACTGCTCTTAACATGCTTATCTTCCAAGTACCACAGAACATCCCCCAGAGCTCTTCACACTCAATGAACTCTTCTCGCCCAAAGTTCTAAAAGCCTTCTACAATCCTCTCAAAAACATAGTCAGGTCTGTCACAGCAATACCCCACCCCACTGGTACCAATTTGTCTTAGAGTTTCTGTTGCTTCGACAAAACCCCACGACCAGAAAGCAAGTTGAGACAGAGAGTATTTATTTGGCTTATACTTCAACATTGCTGTTCATCAGCGGAGAAAGTCAAGTCAGATTAGGAACTCAAGCAGAACAGGATCCTGCAGGCAGGAGCTGATGCAGAGGCTGTGGAAGGAAGCTGCTTACTGGCTTGCTTCCCAAGGCTTGTTCAACTCACCTTCTCTTAGAACCCAGTATCAACAGCCCAAGGATAGCACCACTCACCATGAGCTGGGCCCTCCCCCATTGATCACTAATTGAGAAAACGCCTTACAGCTGGATCTCACTGAGGCGTTTTCTCAACTGAGACTTCTTCCTCTGATGACTCTAGCTTGTGTCAAGTTCACACACAAAACCAGCCAGCACAGCATGGTAAGAGTCCTAAAGAAATGTCTGTTTTTTTCCTCAACAAATGCAAATTAACCAATTTGTCAGAAACTAAGTTCTATTGTAACAGACCTCTGAAGATGGTTTTGGTACAGGCATTTGTTTCTAAACTTGGGCCTATACGACAATTAAAAACAGGGAAAAAAGCTGGCATTTCTGCCTTCATTTTGTTCATGACTAATGTTCTTTGTTTCAACTGTGTACTTCCATATTAAGTAACTTAACACACAGAGATATGTCATTGTCTCAGTCCTCGGATCCAGGAATAGCAGAGCTGAGTGGGGCCACCTTCCTGACCAGGGCAAGGCTGCACTCCAGAGATGGGATAGTGAACTCCTGAGAACTAGTCCATCCCCTCAAGTAAATATGATTTCTTAAAGAACCAGAACTGAGACACCCATCACCTAGGTAACACCCTGGCCAAGCCTGCTGATTATGTAAAGCTTTTCCTTTTTCTGTTAAGTGTAAAACACATGTCTGTTTCTCAGATGTACCCGGGTTCATCAGACTTCTCCACTTGCTTCCTCCAACATGGCTACATTGATTAAATCTCTGTTCTTCACCATTACTGTCTCTTTAACTGCTGTATTCAGACTGACGGGCAAACTTAACCAGTGGAGGCTGGCATAGCCAAGTTTTATCTTAAAGTTCCAACTGCAAACTTAATAGAATTTAGGCCAACTTAACAGTTTATATATATATATATATATATATATATATATATATATATATATATATAAAACCACTCACTTGTGGACCAATTAGGTCCATGAAGGAAATATACAAATGTAAACACATATTCATAATCTGTCTTTTAAGTCTTTTGTCTGAAATTTCATCTAACTCACTCTTAGATACCATTACTATAGAATTACCATCTTTTGGAAGAGTTGTATTGCCTTGTTTTTGTTTGTTTATTTATGTGTGTATGGCACTCAATTTTTAGTAGTCAGACACTTTGTTTTCTTAGTCCCTGTATTTGTGCCACAGAGTATGTTGGAGAGGTTCCTCCGTATGCCACCATGAATCTATTGTCATTAGCTGAACTTTCACAGACAATAACAAACCATCACTGATTAGCTCATCCTCCAAACTAGAGAATCCGAATTTCTTCAACTTTCTACAAGTTCCTTTCCAATTCACATTGTTTCTTGACTAAAAAGTTTGACATTCTATTCAAGATGAGACTCACCTGTAACTTTTTCTAAAACTTTAAAGGAAAGCAGTCTGTCATGATTTGTACCTGAAATCCCATCAATTGAAAGGGTGAGACATGGGGCTCACTATGAATTGAACACCACTTTGGACTGCATTGCAAGTTCCAGGACAGCCTGAACTACAGACTGAGATCTTGTTTTGAAACAAAACAAAATTTAAAGGAAACAAGAGTGCCAATTATAGCAAATATTTACTCATAATGAAACATATCTAAGTTTAAAATTATGCAAACACAACACAAATTCTCTTCTTAGTCTTTCTACCTCTTAAAAGGGGTCTACACGGCAAAGTTCTGGCCTTAAAGCAAAGAAAGTAACAATCTATAGGTGTAGTTTAGGAAACAGATTTTTAGAAGCTAACCAGCTGTTTGTTCATTGTGCTTCTTCCTGATGGACAGTTGAAGCCACAGAGTCCATCAGGGAATCTTAAAGCCACTTTCTGAGATGGTAGCTAGGATAATTCAAGGATCCTAGATTTCAAAAATGCTCAATAACATGTAACCCAGCCAGGACCATCTATCCATTGCCCTTTGAGAGGCAATATTTCTGAGTGTCATTCCCAAGCCTAGCAGCATCAGTACCATTAATAACTGAAGGGAAATCCATATTCTGATATCATTCTATAGTCATGGGGTAGAGACTCACTAAGAGCTAGATATCTGAACTTTGATAATCCTGTAGCTAATTTTTATGATTCTGTAATACTTAAACACGATCATCTTGGGTTTTCTAAAAGTCATGTGCAAATTTTCATTGTAGATAACATTTTTAGTAATATTTCAAAAAATAAACATCAATACACTTTCATTACTCAGAAAAAATTGTCAAGGTCCAGTCTTGAGGAGTTTGTATGTTCCACAGTAGGAGACTGTGGAGTAGAAATGTCAGGCAGACAGACAGAGATACAAAGGAAATAGACAGAGATGCAGAAGAGAGTTGGGAAGGCAACCTAGTGAAGTCCCTCATTTATTATACGCATGCCTTATGTACCCCATTTCTAAAGGTGGGAAGAAGGCAAAATAGTGGTTTACCGTGATACAAAGAGCAAACAGAGCAATTACTTCTTCAAGACCTGAAATACCAAACAACTATACCCTGAGTTAAGCATTCTGTTGTTTAGGCAGGACATGCAGCGCTAAGCATCCTGTAGGCAGCCATTTCCAGGGTCAAACCTCCTGTCATAACCTTGAAGGAGCAAGAATAAACATAAACTCTCTGACCTCTGTTCAAGGTGGAACAGATACACATCCAGGAAACCTCGCAGAAAATATAGCTAATTTTGGAATATTTCCTTTAGAATGAGTAAGATTGAAGCATATGCATAGTATATAACTGCTAACTTACTTTTCTCCTCTACCAAGATACATATTTAACACTTTGTTAAACAAAGTTCACTTTGTTATACAAACTTTTTATACTCCAGCTGTTTACATAGTAAGAATAAGAATCTCATATGTTTTAAAAGTTAGCACAGTGTCTCAGCAAGACCTCTACATTAAAACACACTGGGAATAAAAGAAACATTGCCAAAATCTTTTTAGGAGACTACAGTCATCCTAAAATCCAAACCAAACAAAGACACACCTAAGAGAATTACAGACCTATCAATCTTCCTCATGAACATTGATGCAAAAGCACTCAATAAAATACTGGCAACCTGAATCCAAGAACACATCAGAAAAATCATCCACTACGACAAAGTTGGATTCACCCCAGAGATGCAGGGATGGTTCAACATATGGAAATTTGTCGATGTAATCCACCATATAAACAAACTAAAAGGAAAAAAAACCCTCAAGTTCATCTCATTAGATGCTAAAAAAGGACTTTGACAAATTCCAACACATCTTTATGATAAAGGTCTTGGAGAGAACAGGAAAACAAGGAACATACCTATACATAATAAGGGCAATATACAGCAAGCCAACAGCCAACATCAAACTAAATGGAGAGAAAACTCAAAATGATCCCACTGAAATCAGGAACAAGACAAGGCTGTCTATTCTCTCCAGATCTATTCAATATAATACGTGAAGTCCTAGCTGGAACAATAAGATAACAAAAGGAGATCAAGGGGATACAGTTGGAAAAGAAAATGTCAAACTTTTGCTATTCACTGATGATATGATAATATACATAGGTGAGCTCATAAATTCTATTAGGGAGCTACTACAACTGCTAAACACTTTCAGTAATGTAGCAGGAAACAAGATTAACTCAAAAAATCAGTAGCCCTCCTATATACAAATGATAAATAGACTGAGAAAGAAATCAGAGAAACATCACCATTTACAATAGCCAGAAATAAAATAAAATCTTGGGGTAACTCTAGCCAAACAAGTGAATGACCTGTATGACAAGAACTTTAAGTCTCTTAAGAAAGGAATTGAAGAAAGTACATTGGAAAATGGTGACACATGCCTTTAATCCTAGCACTTGGGAGGAAGAGGCAGGTGGATCGCTGTGAGTTCAAGACCAGCCTGGTCTATAAGAGCTAGTTCCAGGACAGACTCCAAAACTACAGAGAAACCTTATCTCAAAAAATAGAAAGAAAGAAAGAAAGAAAGAAAGAAAGAAAGAGAGAAAGAGAGAGAGAGAAAAAAAGAAAGAAAAAAAGAAAATGGAAAGATTGTCTGTGCTTGTGGATAGGTAGGCTTCACATTGTAAAAATGGCAATCTTGCCAAAAGCAATCTACAGATTCAATGCAATGCCCATCAAAATACAAGCAAAATTCATCACAGACCTTGAAAGAACAACACTCAACTTCATATGGGAAAACAAACAAAGATAGCCAAAACCATCCTGTACAATAAAGGAACTTCTGGAGGCATCACAATCCCTGACTTCAAACTCTACTACAGAGCTACAGTACTGAAAACAGCTTGGTATTGGCATAAAAACAGAGAGGTTGACCAACGGAATTGAATTGAGGACCCAGATATCCACACATCTATGAACACCTGACTTTTGACAAAGAAGCTGAAACTATAAAATGGAAAAAAGAACGCATCTTCAACAAATGGTGCTGGCATAACCAAATGTCAACATGTAGAATAATGCAAATAGATCCATGTCTCTCACCATACACAAAACTCAAGTCCAAATAGATCAAAGACCTCAACGAACAACCAACCACACTGAACCTCAGAGAAGAGAAAGTGGGAAGTAGCCTTGAATGTATTGGCACAGGAGACCACACCCTAAGTATAACCCCAGTAGCACAGAGGCTGAGATCAAAAATAAGTAAGTGGGACCTCCTGAAGCTGTAAAGCTTCTGTAAAGCAAAGGGCATGGTCAACAAGATAAAACAGCAGCCTACAGAATGGGAAAAGATCTTCCTCAACCCCACATCTGATAAGGACTGATCTCCAAACTATACAAAGAACTCAGGAACTTGACATCAAATAATAAATAATCCAATAAAAAATGCAGCATAGATCTAAACAGAGAACTCTCAGCAGAGGAACCCAAATGGCCAAGAGACACTTAAGGAAATATTTAACATCATTAGTCATCAGAGAAATGCAAATCAAAACAACTCTGAGATTCTATCTTACACCTGTCAGACTGGCCAAAATCAAAAAATCTGATAACAGCTTATACTGGAGAGGATGTGGAATAAGGGGAACACTCCTCCATTTCTGGTGGGAGTGCAAACTTATACTACTGCTTTGGAAATCAGTATGACAGTTTCTCAGAAAAATGGGAATCAATCTACCCCAAGACCCAACAATACCACTTTTGGGCATATACCCAAAGGATGCACACACATACCACAAGGACATTTGCTCAACTATGTCGTAGCAGCATTATTTGTAAGAGCCCATCAATCGGAGAATGGCTAAGGAAAATATGCTACATTAACACAGTGGAGTACTACTCAGTGGTAAAAAAAAAAAAAGGACAATGACATTTTGAAATTTGCAGGCAAATGGATGGAACTAGATAAAGCCATCTGAGTGAGGTAACCCAGACCCAGAAAGACAAATACAATATACACTCACTCATACACAGATATTAGACATAAAACAAAGGACAACCAGTCTACAGCCCACAACCCCAGAGAACCTAGAAGAAAAAGAGGACCCTAAGAGAAACATACATGGATGTGCTTAGGAAGGGGAAAAAAAATACAAGATCCCCTGAGTATTAAATTGGTTACATGAGGGGCAAGATGAGGGTGGAAGAGAAGAGATGAAGAAAGGAGAGTGGGGAAAAAAGGCATAGCATGTTCCTATCCAAACAATTAAAATGAGAAAGAAAAGGAAAGAAATCTTGCATGAAACTCTATAATAGAATGAAAGAGATTTATGGCATAATAGTAATCAATCTTCAATAATAAATGTATTCTCTGAAAGTTTCTCATCCATCATCGTCCCTTTCAATTTTTCTCGTGCTCTTTTAGGAGCTTGGTTTGCAATATGGATGTTGAGAAGACTGACTTCTTGTTAACGGCCGTGTTCAGCAGCAGCTCTCAGACGTCATAGAACTGAAGCAGTTTCCCACCAGAGGCTTGTAGTGAGTGGACCAGCCAGCAATTCGCTGGGTCTGTTCGTGCTCACACTCCTTTCTCCCGCCTAAGTAACTTCCGTTTCTTGGACACTTCCTCATCTTACCTGATTTGCAAGCCTTCCGTGTGTTTTGTGCCTCTTAATTCTGTGGATGAATCCACAGAATTAAGCCAGATCTGAGCCGAGAGAAGTCTATGCTGTGGGTTAGCTGTACAAGTGAAGCCAAGTAATACGGTTGAAGGAAAAGAAAGCCTGGGGGAAGCAGGCGAGAGCTGAGACGTCAGTGGTAGGGAGCTTTCTAGTTCTGTTTCCGCAGGAGTTCAGGCTGAGAAGTAACAGGGACACCACTGGAGAGCTTTTCAGAAATGCAGAACCTAGGACTGGCGAAGTAGCGCAGTTATTGGAATGTTTGCCTAGTTTGAGCAAGGCCCTTGGTTTAATCACTAGTACTGCCTAAAATCAGGTGTAGTTCCTGTTGTACTAGAACGCGGGAGCATCAGGAATTCAAGGTCATTCTCAGTCACACCCAGTTTAAAGCCAGCCTGGACTAGTGAAAACCCACGAGGGGGATTAAATTATAAAAACAAAGAAAGATGAGCAAATCCACAAAACATTGGCTTAAACAGAAAAGCTATTCGTTTTCCTGATGTTAATTTTTTTTAGTTCTTTGTATATTCAGACACTAATCCTCTGCCAGTAAAGACTTTTCCTCATTTTTTTTTTTTTTTGGTTTTTTCGAGACAGGGTTTCTCTGTAGCTTTGGAGCCTGTCCTGGAACTAGCTCTTGTAGACTAGGCTGGTCTCGAACTCACAGAGATCAGCCTGCCTCTGCCTCCCGAGTGCTGGGATTAAAGGCCTGCGCCGCCACCTCCCGGCTAGACATTTCCTCATTTTGTAGGCTTCTTTTTACCTGAATAATGCTGCCCTTTGCTGTACAGCAGCGGTTTCTTTCATGAGGTCCCATTATTAGTTTTTGATCTTAATACCTGTGCTATTGGGTTCCTGTTCAGAGAGGTCTTTGGGTATCCAGAGATAAATATTAGATTTAAAAAAATACATTTAAAATCCCAAAGACATTATTAATTGTTTTAATTATTACATAGACTTTCAGTCTACTTAATCACAAATTTTGCATATTTATTTTTTTCATTTTTTTCTCATTTTTTATTATCATTATTTTCTTTTTCACTGAGATTGTTTTTCTTTAACCTGAGAAATTTCTTTGGCATTTACTTGAGCAATCAAAATTATCCAACAACAAGCAACAGTAATGAGAAAACAATGAAAATGTTGTAAAGTATGCCAGAAATATAGAATGGCTTTCTCGTCAGCTAAAGTAGTCTGTTGGCCAAACTATATCTGAACTATATCATTCATTTAATGTGCATTATGATAATCTGTAATAGTTTTTCATTGACCCTTAAAGCATTCAATAAAAGAAAGTCAGAAAAAACTCAGATATATAATTTTGTAGTTGTCATATTAAGACAGTCTCCCATAGGCCAGGTTGGCCAGGAACTGGATGAGGACAAGGATGACACTGAACTCTTGATTCTCCTTCCTCCATGATCAAGTCTTAGAATCACAGAAGTGCCACATGTCCTGCTTCTGAGTTCATGCCCTTTTAGCTTAAGTTTTATTTTATATGTTCCTAAGCAGAGGGCTTTATTTTAAACATACTTTAATAATTGTTAATGGTACATTTTTAAAAACCTTCTATTTCGTCATCTGCTCTGCAGCCCTAGACATTCTGTACACCAAACTCTCTTGAAGCTCAGACCCAGAGTAGCAGGGCTGTTTGCTGAAAACTGGCCAACAGAATCCTGCAGGACTACAGAACGGGACATTTACATGAGATCCTTGCAACATTCAGCAAGCTAAAAGACACACAAGAACCAGAGTCTATAAGGATACTTTTATAAAGACTCCAGGCAGCATGCAGGACATTGGGATGTGCTGCATGGGGGTGGAGCCAATATCTGCAACCAGAAACCAGAAGATGCTACAGATGTGTGACCAGCATCTGTAATGTGAACATCTAAAGAAAGATTCAGGGCAGAGAATGGGACTCTTTTTCTCATATATTTTGTATTCTTCCTTGTTCAGCATGTTTCTTTTGATTATAAATCTTCATTAGAGTTATTACTAATAACCACACAACAGAGTAAATACTAGGCTGTTTTGAGATTTCTTCTGCCAACAGAATTAATCCAAACTAGCTTCGTGCAGACTCTTTTTTATAAGTTTTTTCTTTTATTTATTTATTTTCCATGGTATTTATTGAGCTCTACATTTTTCTCTGCTCACCTCCCTGCCTCTCCCCTCCCCTCTTCAACCCTCCCCCAAGGTTCCCATGATTCCAATTTACTCAGGAGATCTTGTCTTCTTATACTTTCTACTTACCATGTAGATTATATCTATGTAAGTCTCTCTTAGTGTTTGTATTGTTATCTAAGTTCTCTGGGATTGTGGTTTGTAGGCTGGCTTTCTTTGCTTTATGTTTAAAAACCACCTATGAGTAAGTACTTGTGATAATTGTCTTTCTGTGTCTGGGTTACCTCACTCAAAATAATGTTTTCTAGTTCCATCCATTTTCCTGCAAAATTCAAGCTGTCATTATTTTTTCTGCTGTGTAGTACTCCATTGTGTAAATGTACCACATTTTTCTTTTTTTAATTTTTCATTTTTCCTTTCAAAAATTTCCACTTCCTCCCATCCTCCCATTCCCCTCCTGCTCCCCCACTTCCCCTCCTCCCTGTCCCTCCAGTCTTAAGAGAAGGCAGGGTACCCTGCCCTTTGGAAGTCCAGGGCCTTCCCCGCTCCACCAAGGCCTAGGAAGATGTGCATCCAAATAGACTAGGGTCCCAAAAAGCCAGTATATGCAGTAGAAACAAGTCCCAGTACCATTATCAATGGCTTCTCAGTCAGCCCCAATTCTCAGCCACATTCAGATAGTCCAGTTTAATCACATACTTGCTCAGTTCCAGTCCAGCTGGATTTGGTGAGCTCCTATTAGATCAGGCACACTGTCTCAGTGGATGGACCAACTCCTCATGGTCCTGACTTCCTTGCTCCTCTTCTCTCTCCTTCTGCTCTTCAACTGGACCTTGAGAGCTCAGTCCAGTGTTCTGATGTGGGTCTCTGTCTCTATCTCCATCTATTGCCAGAAGAAGGTTCTTTGGTGATATTTGAGATATTCATCAGTGTGATTATGGGACAAGGTCAGTTCAGGCACCCTCTTCTCTGCTGCCCTAGGACCTAGCTGGGGACATCCTCATGGACACCTGGGATCCTGTTTAAAGCCAAGTCTCTTGCCAACCCTAAAATGGCTCCCTTAATGAAGATATCTTCTTCCCTGCTTCTATATCCACCCTTCCTTCATCTCAACTCTCCCACTCCTCCAAGCTCTCCACAATCCTTCTCTTCTCCCTTCTCTCTCCCCCTCTTCACTTCCCCCCACCCCACTCTCACCCCCACTCCCATGCTCCCAACTTTTGCCCGGTGCTTATCTCTCAATGGAAGAATGGATTTAAAAAAAGAGTATTACTCAGTGGTAAAAAACAGTGATATCTTGAATTTTGCACGCAAATGGATAGAAATAGAAAACACTATCCTGAGTGAGATAACCCAGACCCAAAAATATGAATATGATATGTACTCACTCATTAGCAGATTCTAGCCATAAACGAAGGACATTGAGCCTATAGTTCACAAGCCTAGAGAAGCCAAATAATAAGATGAAATCAAAGAAAAACATGTATAGATCCTCCTGGAAATTGGAAGCAGACAAGTACCACATTTTTCTAAACCATTCTTTGATCAAGGGACATTTAGGTTGTTTCCATATTTTGGTTGAACACATGTCCTTGTGGCACGACTGAGCATCCTTTGGATATATACCCCAAAGCGGTATTAATGGGTCTTGAGAAAGGTTGTTTCCTAATTTTCTGAGTAGGCAGACTCTTAAGACAAGGGCAAAAACCAGCCACATTCTTCACCAAAATATCACAAGAACAATCTTTAGGACACATATTAATATTCTTCTTCTCTGAAAATTTCTAAGCTAGGTCCCACAGTTTAAATAACCCTCAGCACCACTGCTCCTACTAGTATGATTCATTAAGCAGTACTTAAAGCATTCTGCTACTTTCCTAAACCAAACTCCCCAAATCCAAATTCCTTCATCACCACCACCCGCAAAAGAAACATAGACAGGCTTATTACAGCAGTCATCCACTCTCTAATACCAACTTCTGTCTTAGCGTTTCTATTGTTGTGAAGAGACACCATGACCATAGCAATTCTTATAAAGGAAAAATATTATGGGTGGCTTATAGTTTCAGAGGTTTAGTCCATTATCATCACGGAGAGTCATGGCAGTGTATAGCTGACATGGTCCTGGAGAAGAAGTTGAGATTTCTATATCTTGATCCATAGGCAATAGGAAGTGAACTATGACACTGGGTGTAGCTTGAGCATAGAAGACTTCAAAGCCTACCTCCACAGTGAAACATTTCCTCCAACCTCTTTCATTCTCCCCTGTCTTCCATTTGAAACCCTTTGTTTCACAAGTTGCCTCCTTGTCTAATGTCATCTAAAACACTTTTGGTGGATCCACTGACTAATTGTGGTTGATTTCATGAGGATAAATCATGAGTTATTTACTGAAATGTGGACAACTTATCAGTAGCTACTCAATGAAAAATTGTCACATCATATTCTGTGCCTATTAATTGCCCTTATTCCCTCAGTGATGGACCACAAGAACTCTTCATCTATGCACAATGAAATGGATACAGTGATGTGCAGGTCTTGTACAGGCAGCCAAATTGAGTGAGGTGAGTTTATGAGCACAATGGCCATGTCATGTCCAGAGGACACTGTTTTGTATCATCCTTCCCAACCTATGGCCCTGAGATTTCTACCCACACTTCTGTTAACTGATCTTGAGAGGGGAGATACAGATGTCCCATTAGGAATGAGCACTATTCTTTGCACTGTGGCTAGTCATGAGTGTTTCCTATTTTCAACTGTTTAGTGCAATAAAAAATGTCTCTAATGAAGGCTGAAAGCATTGATCTTAGGGTATAAAAATCAACATCCACAAGACTCTTTTAAGCTGTTTCCATTTAATAAAGAAACATCAGTAGGTTTATCTCTGGAGCCTACAGCTTCTCTTGACATGGACTCATGTCCAGAATTACAATGCCAGGTATAAGTTCACTCCCGTGGAATAAGCCTCAAATCTAATAAAAAATGTTGTTATCTACATAAGAGTCATGCAACTATTGCACCAGTGGACATATCTTGTCTTGCAGGTCATTATTGTAACCCATGCATTCCACAGTGTATAGTATCTTCCAGAACCCTTTCCACATCTTCTCTACCACATGCTGCCCTTTAAACGGTCCTGAGTCAAACCCTATTCTGTCTTCATCCCTCTCTGTGACTACTGCATCACATCCTGTCCTCTAAACAGTCCTGAGTCAAACCCTGTTCTGTTTTCATCCCTCTCTGTGACTACTCCACCACATCCTACCCTCCAAATGGTTCCAAGTCAAACTCTTCTGCCTTCCAGGTTCCTTTCCTTATAATTTTGGTTCAAATGAGGGTTAGAATTCAAGAATGTACTTCCTAATTCATTCCGTTGCTTATGGAGATAATATACTTACCCCACCCCCCAGGCTAGGAAATATTGTTTTGCCTTTAGTCAGTGTATTTGTTCGTTTCAGTATTTTTATGGATTTAATAAACATTTTAATTAGAACTTTGAAGAAAGCAAATTTAAAATTTTGTAAATCCTCGCCATGAAGGTTAAAATCAAAATTTAAGTAGAAACTTGTATTTATTCACTCACTAAACTTGCTGTTGGTTTGCTTTCCCTTATATTATGAAGCTTTTATAGAAAGTATGGTGCTGTGGCTTCCAAAGGGACCCCTCATTGACTATGCTGCATTCCTACTAGGTTGAACTAGATGGTTTAAGGGAATGAGTACTGACCTTGAATTTAAAAGAAAAGAATTTGAGTCTGTAAACATTTGATTCTGCAGAACAAGAATAAATTATTTAATTTCTCTCATTTTCAAAATCTTCATGTATAAAATGAGATTAATAGCGAGTATATCAATGGGTTGTGAGACTTGAGGTGATACTATTTGGAAAATGCAACACTGAATATACCTTTGTTAACAAAAGTTAGTGTGGTCCTAGTTCTTATGGTGCTTTCTATCAAAGGGGACCCTGGGTACCAGATTAATACTTCTACAGTGCAACTGTGACTTGTTTTACAACGGAGAAATTATTCCCTTTTGTTGAGTTTCAATACACTTGGATTTCAGTTACCTTGATGTAATTAAATAATATCAGTTCACCCCAACAATGTTGTTCAAATTTTCAGCTACTAAAGTATATCAGCTGAGTAATTATATTGTGTACAAACTTCACTTTTATCTCTTTATCAACAAATATCTATACAATAATAGGTGCATATCATCATTTGTAGAAAGAAGCGGCGGGGCTGTGTCCCGCCACCCAGCTGCCGGCTAGCTTTACACCCGAAATAATTACACAGAAACTGTATTCTTTTAAATACTGCCTGGCCCGTTATCTGTAGCTTCTTATTGGTTGATTCTCATATCTTGCTTTAACCCATATTTAGTAATCTGTGTAGCACCACGAGGTGTGGCTTACCAGGAGAGATCTTAACCTGCGTCCATCTCAGAGAGGAGAAGCATGGAGACTCACTATGGCGACTGAAGCGTCTTCCCACCCCTGCTACCCAGCATTCTGTTCTGTCTACTCCGCCTACCTAATTTTCTGTTCTCTTAAAGGGCCAAGGCAGTTTTCTTTATTAATTAACCAATGAAAGTAACATAGACAGATAACTCTCCTCCATCAATCATTAATGACCAATCACCAGTTTTTACGGTTTGTCAATGATGGGCTCCTGCATATCTGTTACTCCAGTCATCTATAAGCAACAAAGAAAGTATTTGTTCTATTTTTTGTCTCCTAGTAATAAATCCATGTGACATTTTACACAAGAGGATAATTGGAAAAGAGAATCCACACACAAAGATAAAAGTACCAGAAAAGGAATGAATAATGGCCATATTGGGGGTGAAGTTCAAATTGAACGTAAATGATATTCTGCCCATGAGAGTCTTGCCACTGCCATCACTGCAAGAGATTCTAGGTGTGTGGCCAGAGGTTTATTTAGTTCAGGTGGACTTAGCAATATAACGGAGAGCGTGGCTGTGGCCCAAAGGGTGGAGATGTCACAAAGGAAGTGACGGCAATGAAAAGTTTCTATTTTAAAAACAGAGATAGTTCACCATGTTCAAGGCATAAAGGATAAAGTGTGAGATGCAGACTGAAAGTACTCACCAAGTTGAGAAGAGAAGAGCTTGCTCATGATTTTAGATTATAAGAAGAAAAAGGAAAACAATGTTTAATACATATTAAAGTATTTTTCATATAAAATTATTTTACAGCTTACACTTTTCTCTTTTGAAAAATGCAATATAAAATGTTAATGCTATTTTAGACTTCCAGTGATGCATTTTTCTGTTTCTTAATTTTTTTCTTTGAGAATTTTATACATATATACAATGAGATGTTCTCGAGACGCCTATTTCTTTTTCTAGATTCCTCCAGCTGCATCTACTGCACCATTCCCTCAAAAATTCATGTCCTTTATTTGTTTTGTTTTGTTTTTGATAACTCACTAAGTCTAGTTAGTACTGCCCATATGTGCAAGAGTTTGAGCCCTCCACTGGAGAGTAGACAACCTGCCAACTGCCATATCCTCAGTGTTTCAGAATGCATTTCTAAAAACAAAACCATATTCTTAAGTAACTTCAATGTAGTAATCAAAATCAGAAAATTATGCAATTACTTCTCAGCAATGTCTACAAGAGTGTGTTTTGGTAACTGATACCATCATGATTTTTATTGTGCATAAAATTTCATCTGATTTCAAAGGGATCACCATATTCGTCCTGCCTTTTGTTCTTGTCTTGCAAATTTTCTTCAAATGATGTCAAAATGAAGCTCATTTCTTCTTGACAGTGGTTCTATAACACCGTCTCTTCCTTGTGGCTATAAAGCAATACAACAAAAGTTGTTCTGAGACCTCCCAGAAATAATACATCTGTCTCAGTTTTTAATATTATTTTTTTTATGGTCAGGAAAAGCCAAAAAAAAAAACTTTTGAGTTGCAAAGATATTTGGTGTGTGGTCTTGAATATTCACAGAGCCATTTCGTCCCACGAACCATGCAGTATGTCTGGAACTGTGATCACACTGAGCCACCCACACAACCACGGCTATCAGCTCCTGCAGTGATTAGATACAAAGTGAGCTCTTTTGTTTAATTTTTTTCTTAGTTCCTTCTGTCTCTCTAGGTGAGGAAAAACTTTTCTTAGATTCTTTAGATGTGTTTTACTCATTGAGCATCTACTTTATGTTTTAATACCCTTCCTTTTGCTGTGAGTCTGTGGTACAAAAGTATTGTCCCTTGTCCCCTTGTTCTTGTGGTTCCATTACCTGCCATTCACACCTATGCCATCAGTTTTGTTATATTTAAACTCTCCTCGAGCTAAAATATTTTAATCAGTGTTCCATTTGTTTCATAAGAGGATTTTGACCCAAACAATGTTTTTACTGTTTCATAACTAGTTTTCACTTCCGTACAGCCAAAAAGATCTCAGGGTTAGGTGTCTGTGTAGCTCTGCATATTTTTTAAAGGTATTCCTTTAAAAAAGTATTCTAGAAAACAATATTTTAATTGTTTATGGACTGAAAAACAGAAAGGAGAGAGAGAGACAGACAGAGAGAGAGAGAGAGAAAAGAGAGAGAGAGAGAGAGAGAGAGAGAGAGAGAGAGAGAGAAAGAGAGAGAGAGAAAGTTCTTAATACAAATTTCAGCTATAACCTCAGAAGAAATCCCACTGTTGCCTTCCTGAAGCTTTTGTAGCAGTTTTCAGCACAGTATTATTATTTTGAAAACTCTCACTCCACATGCTTCTTTTGCAAACTTATTAATCTGCTAATTTTTATGTATTGGTTCCTCACTTTCATTTCTTTTCTTTCTTCTGCTATACTTCTTGTGGTGATTTGAATGATCCCCATAGATGCATAGGAAGTGGCATTATTAATAAATAATAATGTTATATAGTAGATATTAGCACATTATATATAATTAATATACTAATATATGCTAATATATTAATATATGTTATCATATTATTATTATTCAGGAGGAGTGGCCTTGTTGGAATAGGTGTCTTGTTGGAGGACATGTGTCACCAGGAGTGGACTCTAAGGTTTCGGAAACTCAATTCTTCTTTTCTGCTGCCTGAAGATCCAGACGGAGAACTCTTAGCCCTTTCCGGCACCATGTCTACATGTGTGCTACCATACTTCCCACCATGTAATGGACTGAACCTCTGAACTGTAAGCCAGCCCCAATTAAACGTTTTCCCTTATAAGAGTTGCCATGGTCATGGTGTCTCTTCACAGCAGTAGAAACCCTAAGATACACCTTAATATTATAATCACTTGATTCTTTCAAACCAGATTATTTTTTTAGCTCAATTCCTTCCTTACAGCTTTCATTTTTTTCTATGACACTTATGTTCTTTTTAAAAATAATTTTATTAGTTCCTTGAACAATTTTTCTAACATATTTTGGTTATAACCACTCTCCCCCCAACTCTTTCCACATCTACACCCCTTTTCTTTACAACCTAAATTGGTGACAGTCTCCCATCAAGGCCAGTTTGTGCTGCCCAAATTTTCTTGGGTGTGTGGACTGCAAGTGGATTTTGATCAGCTTATTGAGGGCCATGCTATTATCGAAAAGAGACCTTTCCTCTTCCCACAGCTAAGAACTGCTAATAACTTCTCTGTTAAAGGTGGAACGTTGTGCTCAACTTCCCTCTTCATGCTGACGTGGTCTGGCTTGTGCTTCCAAGTCTTGTGAATGCTAGTATGATTGCTGGAGTTCATATGTGCAGCTCTCTGCTGTTTCTAGAAGACACAGTAGTCATCCATCCGCAGCCTCTTGCCCCTTACCCTCTTCCCACCCCCTTACCCACAACGGCCCTTGAATCTTTAAAGGAGGTGGTGTGGTATACATGTTCTCTTTGGAGATGAACATTCTGCAATCTTTGGTTCTTTCCACCTTGGTCAGAAGGAATTTGTAGAACATGTTTTAGCATAGATGACGGGTACACAAATGAATGAAAGGATAACAAAAATTAAATATTGATGTTTTTTTGCCTTACCCAGTTGTTGAGTGTGTGTGTGGTCTAAGCCAGCAGTTCTCAACCCATGAGTGGGAACCCCTTTGGAGTCACATATCAGATATCCTGCATATTTGACATTACATTTCATAACAGTAGCAAAACTAAAGTTATGAAGTAGCAATGAAATAATTTGTGGTTGGGGGTCACCACAACATGAGGAAATGTATTAAATGGTTGCAGCAGTAGCAAGGTCAAGAACCTTAAACTCTAAACCTTAGTTTGTAGGCTAAAAAAATATGTGCCTTACATCAGCTTTGGAGTCTGTGTATAGTGTTTGCCCCTTATTTCATCACCTGTGCTTCAGCCTGGGCAAAAATACAAACAACATTGTGTCTTGGGGGCCAGTGTCTGACAGTGTTCCTCTATTTTTTAGAAATATAAATCTTGCAAAAAAAAAAGGAGCAAACAGGAGAAATCAGGTGGAGGGAGGATAGAGGAAGAGAGTAGTGGAAGAGACAGCTGGAATCAGAGGGCATCTCTGGGATGAGCTAGAAGCATAATGCAATGGAAACTTCCAGCAATCTGTGAGGGTAACCCTATCTAAGACTCCTAACAATGGGGGATATGGAGCCTGAACATCATCTCCTGTAACCAGAAAAGACTTTCAGTGGAGGGATTAGGAGATCAACCCAGCCACAAAACCCTTGACCTACAATTTGTCCTGCCTACAAGATGTGCTGGGATAAAGGGGGCACAGAAATTGTGGGAGTGACCAATCATTGGCTGGCCCAGTTTGAGATCTACACAATGAGAGGGAGCTCATCCCTGAGGGCCTGGATCCAGAGACAGAATACCCCAGAAACCCAGGAGAGAACCAAAATGATTGGGAAAAAATGTAAATAAAATGGTTTCTAATGATGATCTGCTATACTCACAGATTGGTGCCTGGCTCAACTGTCATCTGAGTGGAAACGATGGAAACAGAAGCAGAGACCTCAGCCAAACGTTCCGTAGAGCTCAAGGGATCCTGCTATGTAAGAAGGAGAAGAGGAGTGTAGGGGCCAGTGGGGTCAAGGGCATCACAAGAAAACCCACAGAATCAACTAACCTGGGCTCATAGGGGTTCACAGAGATGGAACAGGCAACCAGGGAACCTGCATTGGACTGACCTAAGCACTCTGTATATATGCCACAGTTGTGTAGCTTTGTTTTCTTGAGGGACTCCTAACAATGGGAGCAGGGGCTGTCTCTGACTGTGTCGCCTACTTTGGGATCCCATTCCTGCTACCAGTAACCTTAAAACAAGAGAAGGTGCCTTGTCTCACTGCAACTTGATATACCATGCAGGCTGATATTCACAGAAGGCCTTGCTTTTCTGAAGAGAAACAGAGGAGGCGGGGGTGAATGGATGGTGGAGAAAATGGTGAGGAGGAACTGGCAGGAGAGGAGGGAGAGGAAACTTCAGTTAGGATAAAACAACAACAACAACAACAACAATCAAAGGAATAAGCAAACAACAACAACAAAATAGGAATGCAAATATTCTCCTTTCTGGTACCTTCTTCCTGTCTTCTGCATGCTCTCATGCTCAACCTCCCTCAGCTGTGCCAGCTCCCTCCATGAGCATGAGCATACAGCTATCCTCCCATCTCCTATGCCTAGTCATTTCACCTTATGGTGAGTGAATGTCTTCTGAGTCATATCCGTCTCCAGTTCTAACGCGTTACCAGTTGCTGAATACCATTGGCTCAAGCTTTTCTTTTTTTTTCTTTTTTTTTTTTTTTTTTTTGTAAATCCGCATCTGCATGTTTATTCTGGAGACTTCAGACTATTAGGAAATATGTCCTTGTAGAAAATGAGAGATTGAGCTTTATAAAAATGGTATATAGCTGTTCACAGACACTCAGATTGTGAAGGGGATAAACTCATCCCACTCCAATACTCAGTGGGAACTAGATACATGCCAAGCAGTTTTCTCTAGCCAACAAAATATGAATGGACCAATTATGCTTTGATCCAGTACTGGAGACTAAGGAAGGTACACCTCTGAGTTTGAGACTAGCCTGGTCTACAGAGCAAGTTCCAGCCAGGACTACATGAAGAAAACCCTGTCCCGGAAAACCAACCAGCCAAACAAACAGAAAGAGTTATTTAAATTAGTTTATTTTAAAGAAAGATTTATTTGTAAGGTCCTTTAATTCTACCCTAATTTGTGCTGCATTTCTGTGTCTCTGTGTATGTCACCCTACCAAATAGACTCATATCTTCTTGTTCCAAAAAGCCACCACAAACCCTCACCCCAGTTTCAAAGTATTCCCAGTCTACAGTGCTGTCTCATTAAAAACAGAATGGTGTATAAACAAAATTAAATAGATCCACAAATTCTCAGAGAGGATTTCCTGCATGTGGCATACACACTGGGAGACAGTGTCCCAGTTACTTGAGCACAGGCATGCCTCAGCCTCAGCAAACCTGACTTGCACAATGTCTTCATGAGGACCAGAAGAAACCGACTGTGAAGTCTCAGCCTTGGAGTGACATTCTTGAAAAGAAACTTCTTTGGACCCTTTCTGCTCCACACTTACACAAAAGGGTTCTCCTGCTCATCTGCCTTTCCCAACCTAACCCCCATTTATTTATCAGAACTGTCTTTCCTACAGGATTAGTGGGTTAAAGAGTGTGCACACTAATAAATTCTGATGCATATCATGAACAATTTGCCAGGAGTTGTATCTATGTAAGTACCTGCCAGAAAATTGCAGCAGCATTCTTACTGCTATAGGGAAGACTTATTTTTAAAATTGTGTTTTAAACCATATAATTGCACACATGTCCAAACCTGATGATTTACACTGTGAATGTTTGATGCACTGTGATTCAGTATAATAGCCATCATAATCCTTTGCCTTGGTTTATTCAGTGGAATTATTGCAGTACTTTGGGAAAAAATAATTCTGGATTCATTGCAAAATTTGTTTTACTGTCTGTGAGTGGCACCTGAAACTGTAAGTATTTAAGTGATTGCTTCTCAGAAGGTGTTCATCTGAGTGCAAATGAGTTTGGCTCAGAATGGCTTTTAGCGGGCATTTGACAGCTTGGATGACTGGCACGCTGTCATCTTCATAACACACCTAACGTGTGGAGTGCCAAAAATCACAAACAGGTTTGGTGTAGTTAAAGACTGAGAGCTTGTCCAACTTAGTTAATTTCTTAAAGCACAGCAGCAGAAATATGCCAACCTTAATTAAAATTGTAATCCGTAATGTAAAACATGATTATCTTGTTTAAAGATGCATACTTGTAATTTATTATTCTATATTCATTCTGAGATGAATCCCTGGTCCTCTCTGGCCCAGTCCAGAGAACAATTGAGAACAGATGAGATGAGACCAGACCAGACCAGACTGGATCCTAACAGTCAGCCTTTCCTTTTCTGACTATTTCTGGTTGTTGGATTGCTTGCTATAGGGCTGTATAGTTGGGGATTTTAATTAAATAATTAACTTAAAAGACGTGATGCTGCTGTATAGCTCAGACTGGCCTTGGACTTTTGATCATTCTGCTTCAGTCTCCAGAGTACTAGGATTCTGTGTATGTGCCAGCCACTTTGCAATTTGTTTAGATGGGTAACAAAATTGCCCTTTTGTTGTATTATATGCTGATGCCAGGTGTTATCAACAGAGGAAGGTGTCATAACAAAGAAGGGAAAGGCCCTCATAGAATCATTGCTTTATGATACATAAAATACTCCTTGTAAGTGCTTTGAAGGTGATCCCAGCACTGCACACAAAACTATCTCAGTGAAACAAAACACTTACCTCAGGAAATGCTAAGGGATGATCAGAGGGACTGTCATCATTCTCTTTCTCTCTGTTCCCCAACTCGTGCGTGTGTGTGTGTGTGTGTGTGTGTGTGTGTGTGTGTGCATGTGTATGTGTGCTCACACATGTGTGTGTTTTAGTTAATATTTATCAGTTAGTGAAATACAAAAGGTAGACTGAGGTGAGGAAGAGTTCATTATCAAGTAAATTACTCATGATCTTCACAGCCCTTACTTTGAAAGAGGTACAAACATAGTAACTCAACACAATAAAAGCAGTAACTAACCAATCTAATGCCAACATTATACTGAAGGAGGAGGGATCAAAGCACTGCCTTTAAGATTCGAGACAAGAATACTCACTTTCAGCTCCTTTATTCAATTATAGCACTAGAAGTCTTTTTTTTTAAAGATTTATTTATTTATTATGTATACAACATTCTGCCTCGATGTATGCCTGCACACCAGAAGAGGGCACCAGATCTCAGTACAGATGGTTGTGAGCCAACATGTGGTTGCTGGGAATTGAACTCAGGACCTCTGGAAGAGCAGCCAGTGCTCTTAACCTCTGAGCCATCTCTCCAGCCCCCAGCACTAGAAGTCTTAACCAGAGCAATAAAGCAAGAGAAAGAAAGGGCCCATAAATAGGAAATAAAAAAATCAAAGTAACTGTTTGTAGAAGATATGTTGATGTACACAGAAAATACCAGAAGCCTCCACCAAGAGACTAGTAGAAGTGGTAAACAAATTCAATAAAGTAGAAAGATACACAAATCAGTAGTTTTTCCATAGAGAAATAACAAATTTGGTGAGGAACAATTCAAACACAACAACAACAAACTTAAGAAAAAACTTAACAAAGGGAGAGGACACCAACAATGGAAATTACAGATCATTGAAAAAAGAATTAAACAGGAGACTAAAAGAAGAAAAAGACTCTTCTTATATTCATACGATGTGGGATTCCCCTCTGTATGCTGTGACTACCATTGATTAATAAAAATAATCTGCTTTGGGCCTACAGCAGGGCAGAACAGAACTAGGCAGGGAAAACTAAACTGAATGTTGGGAGAAAGAAGGCAGAGTCAGGAGATGCCATGTAGCTTCCAGAAGGGAAAGATGTGAGCTGACAGCTGGAACCTTGCCAGTAGGCCATGAGCCTCATGATAAAATATATAAAAAAAAATGGAAATGGGTTAATTCTAGGTGTAAGAGATAGCTAGCAATATGCTTGAATGGTCAAGCAGTGATTTAAATAATATAGTTTCTGAGTGATTATTTTGGGGTTGAGCAGCCGGGAATGAACAAGCAGCCTCCTACTACAGATTGGCGCACAAATGAGGCCAACTAACTCCACTTAAAACCTGAGAGAGTCTGGGAAGGAATTCTAGATACACACACACACACACACACACACACACACACACACACACACAAATCCAGATTTTAACAGAGCTTCTTGCTCTGTTTGCTTATAGCTTGCCACAGATCCCTTAAGAGAGGTCTTCCTGATTCAGTGGTAGCAACAAAAACAAACAAGAAACCATGTGGTTTCAACAAGGTAGCTTCCTGAATTATCCTGCCAGGATGAACTCTAGCTCTTTCAGGAGGCCAAACACTTGAATAGGGTTTGTGAGCAGTGTGTGACAATCTCCTTACTGGTGTGACATACATCCACTGCATACCTGGAACTGGGGCAGTGTGCATGGCTAGCAGAGGTGGTGAACATGCCCTGCCATGTTGGATTGGGTGGAGCAAAAAGGCAAAGAAGACTCCATCCTAGTAAGGCTGTTTGGCATTTTAAGGAGTGCTCCTGGACAGAAAAGGATTTCGTATACACAATAGGACAGATTCAGACATGAAAGACTTCTGAATGAGACACAATGTGTTTAAAAATGTGTGTAGGCTTGGGAGAGAACAGAGAAAGGGTAAAGAGACAGTAAATGTAATATAGAAGGGTACAGACAGTCATAGATTAAAGGAGTAAAGATAATAAAATAAATATTAAACTTGTAGAAAAACTAATAGAGTAAGAAAACTAAGCTACATGAGTTGTAATATACACAGAGAGTCTAGATTATGTATACTATTGTGTTTTCTTTGAATTTTTTGACTATAAAGGAGCTAGGTACAGAGAGACATTTCATTGTATGGGCTGCTAAGCGAAATAAACATATATGTTTTAGAGGTATCTTGACCTTAAAATTTGGGTCTAAGAATATGTTGCTTTAGAAAACACGTTCTTCTTTTGTTTCCACAGAGGATGAGAACCTGTGGAATCCTTCCAGACTAATGTGGTTTGATGGACTAAGATCCCCCTGAAAAGTTTCTATGAACAACCCCAAAATACTTCAACCAACAAAAAAGCAGGAAGCAGTTTGGAGAAAACTATGTCCAAATTCCCAAATATTGTTTATTAATGTTTGCTTACATTTAAATGGGGAAATGCTATAGAAATTTGCACTGGTATAGATCTGAGTTTATTGATACAAATTTAAGATCAATTTTGTTATGTGTCTATTTCTGCTCTTGATTAAGGTATTGTGTTTGTGCAGCTCATTTAAAAATGTAATGTATAATTAAGAAAATATAGGTCAGATAATCATCTATAATAGTCAAGCCTGTAGTCATGTTAGTTAGGTTTTCTAGATATTTAGAGATATATTTCAGTTAGAGAGGTAGTCTTCAAACCTTTCAAAGACTAAGAGAATATGGCATTTAAAATGTTTTAAGAAGTTAGGACTTTTCACTACAATAAGACTCATCTACTCCTGACGGCACCAATCTAATTCAAGAGAATGATAGGAGGCACTGAAGAGACTCCTTATGGAGTTTATTAACCATTTGGGAAAGAAACTGCTCTTGCCTGGATTGCTTGATGCTATGCTGTATGAACTGGACATGGAGGACCCATAGAAAAACGACTGCTGAACTTGCCTAAAGGTGAGATGATTCTTCAGGGTTTCTGCTTCATGAAAGTATCTGCTAGACATTCTGCAGGACACAGAAAAAGTGACTGACAAACTGCCAATATAGGTGGAACTGTTTTGAAATTTCCTGTTTCATGGAAAAGTCTGCTAGATATTATGGGCCTGTAGGCTGAAGATGGATGCCCCTATGGTACAGAAGAACTTTGGGTGACTGTACAGGAAGTGACATGTATCTGTCAATCCTAGAGTTTTGGATGTTGTTTACAATAAAATTTCTGTTTGCTTAGGTAATATTATATACTTCTAGGGTCTTTGATAACATTGAGGAATAGACAGTTATAATTTTCTTAGTTATGATAATGTGTAATTTTACTATGTTAAAATTAAAACCTTCCTTTTCATTTAGACAGAAAACAGGAGTAATGTGGAATTCTCCTCTGTATGCTGTGATTACCACTGATTAATAAAGAAACTGCTTTGTGTCTATAGCAGGGCAAAACATAGCTAGGTGGGAAAAACTGAACTTAATGCTGGTGGAAAAGGCAGAGTCTGGAGACACTATGTAGCCACCAGAGGGGAAAGACGCAAGCTACCACCTGGAACCTTGCCTGTAGAACTTGAACCTTATGGTAAAACATAAAATAATGGAAATGGAATAATTCTAGATGTAAGAGCTAGCTAGCAATATGCTTACTTGATTGGCCTAACAGTTATTTAATTAATATACTTTCTGAGCAATTATTTCCGGGCTGAGCAGTCAGAAACGAACAAGTGGGCTCCTACTAAATTCATTGACAGGAAGAATTCACTGTCCAAATTAATCTTCAGATTCAATCCAATCTCATTTAAAATATCAATGACAGCCGGGCGATGGTGGCACACGCCTTTAATCCCAGCACTCGGGAGGCAGAGGCAGGCGGATCTCTGTGAGTTCGAGACCAGCCTGGTCTACAAGAGCTAGTTCCAGGACAGGCTCTAAAGCCACAGAGAAACCCTGTCTCGAAAAACCAAAAAAAAAAAAAAAAAAAATCAATGACATTCTTCATACAAGTACTAAAAATTGAGGATGTAATCTTAAGCAAGAAGGATGATGCTGAAGGCTTTACCATTTCTAACTTCAAACTTACTCCAGAGACACAATAAATAAGGCACTATGGGGCTGGCAGAAAATAAGACACACAGAACAATGGAGCTGAATAGGGACTTCAGAAATAGATTTACAAGTCTACAGCCAACTGATTCTTGTCTTACTTACAAATTATATATTAGGTAAAGAGGGGAGAATAAAGGTCACTTCCTCAGCAAACGGAGAGCCACATGCAGAGCACTAAAAAACGGTCCCTATGTCTCACTACCTACAAAAATTGACTCAAAACTGATCAAAATGATTTCTGTTTAAGACTGAAAAACTGAGACTTGAAGAGGAAGCTGCAGAAAAGACAAGAGCAATGATTTTCTGGCCGGTGCCTACAGAGCACAGGAAACAAAAGCAAAATGTGAACAACGGGATTGCAAATGGCACCCAAGTACAAAGCTTCTGAACAAGAATGAAAATCATCATCAGAGCCAAGAGAAGATGGCAGACATCGTGCCAGCTGTTTGTCTGCATCCAAAGAATTTCACAGTATCTGACTGCTGAGAACATTGTGAGCATGAGCAGTATTGTCTGTACCTTTGCTATCCCTTCCCTGTGGTTGGTGGATGGGGGAGTTCAGGTCTCAAAGAGGATGTGTAGTGGGTGGGGTAACAGAAGGAGGAGATGGACACAATCTGAGGGTGAATCAGGCTGGCTGCCAGCGCCTTTAATTGAGAAAAGATTACACATTCTATACTGTAGAGTAGCACATAGGATTAAATGGAGACAAAGAGCATGTAAACTGGGCTGTGGCTTGAGATCAGGAGCTGAATGAGTAATGACCTTAACAATAGGTACCAGTTCTATGTTTATGAAGGGCCGCAAGTTCCTCTTGCTAGAGATAAGAAGAATAACTGCTTTGGCAAGCAGGAACTTTCCTCAAGTTCCTAAACGAATGGAGTCCTTTATTCAAATGCCTGACCTTAGAAAAGGACTTCTGGAGAGCAGGCAGTATACTACCGTTTCTTAGTCTTACTATATGGTCCTGTTTCTTTCATAATTCTCCCAAAAGGGAAGGTCCTGATGTCTTACACTTTTCCCATTAAACTGTACCATTCTGATTTCTCTGAGTTTAATAACTGAACTCTTGCTTTTAATGTTCTCAGGCTCTGGATGTGAATTGTAGATATTTCATCTTTGGAATCAGGAGTGTCTAGGAAATCTCTAACATTCCTGTTCTTGGTGTAATTAGGAGGGCACAACGGAATTCCTGGGTCCACGGTGGCGCAGATTCTTTTTCAAAGAATTATTTTGTTTAGAAAGGGTACCATTGTACAAATTTTTATCTTCTACCAAAGCCCACACAAAATTTCCCAAAGAAAAAGGAATTAATATTGAGAATCATTAAAAATGAGAGTAGAAAGGCACTGGAGAAGTGTGGTCTGGAAGCTCTAATGCTGGAACTTTGTCAAACAGCAATGGTCACCATGTGATCTATTCCACCTCGAATTCTCCTCTGTCCTCCACACAATTTCCTTGGTGGAGGCATGGGTACACACACACACACACACACACACACACATACACACACACACTTACAAACATACACACATACACACAAGCATACAAATACATACATGTAAACATTTTAGTGCCTATGATTTATGCAGCTAACCTTCATTTTCCTATTTTATTTATATGCATTTGTAGAAGGAGTGGCGGGCTGTGTCCTGCCACCCAGCTTCCAGCCATCGACTAGCTTATGCCCCAAAATAATTACACGGAAACTGTATTCTTTTAAACACTGCCTGGCCCATTATTTTCAGCCTCTTACTCACATCTTGACTAACCCATATCGAATAATCTGTGTAACACCACAAAGTGGTGTCTTACCAGGAAAGATTCAGCATGTCTGTCCTGGCGGCTGGCTTCATCGCGACTGGCTCAGAGAGGAGAGGCAGGGCAATTGTCTGAGCCATCTACCTCACTTCCTTTTTCCTGTTCTGTCTACTCCACCCACCTAAGGGCTGGCTAAGGCAGTTTGTTTATTAGCCAATGAGAATCCTCCATCATGCATTCCCTTCTATTTTAAAAAATCATATTTAGTGGCTTCTGTACCTTTGTTTTCAAATCAGCATGTCTTCATTTACTCTAATTTTGTTGTTTCTAGGTCCTTCATTAGTTTTTACATTTATTCTTATTTGGAATTTTGATAGTTTGTATTTATCCGGTTGCTCCCCTGGTTTTGTGGGTTGGACAGTGGATCAATACTTTTCTCTCTTTTCTAAAATAGCTTTCAGAGTGCAAAATTTCCCTAAATATTACTTTAGTTGCACCTCACAATTTCAATATTTAGATGTTCTATCATTGCTTAGTTAAAAGTATCTGGAAATTGCCATTGTAGTTGGGATCCATAAATTATTTTGATGTTTATTTTACTGCTTACAATACACAAAGCTGCATTTTTTTTTTTGTCTATGATGCCCAGTCCTATGTGTATGCTCAGGGACTGTGTTTTGATGACAGTTTATTTAGTTAACAGTTGCTTTGTGTTCTAGTAGGTGGCCAACGTTTACAAATCTGCATGGGCTTGTTCAAAATACTTCTTCTTTAAGTGATGGATGTGTTTTTATCTGAAAACACATACTCACCAGAGTGATTATTGTGTCCTTGACTCTTTAATTACTAGGGAAAGGTGTTGTAAAATGGAGTGGAACCCTGGAGGATTCCATGGCACGTAACCATCAAGCGAGAGACCTTTGCGGTAGGTCCCATGGCAGGTGGGTCTAAACTGTGGTGGGTGTCAGAATATGCCACACAGGTAGAGCTTAAGCATGGAATTTTTTAGGGAAAGGGAGTATGGAAGAAGAAGAAGAAGAAGAAGAAGAAGAAGAAGAAGAAGAATG